>NC_056542.1:34382956-34572567 GCF_910596095.1 Thunnus maccoyii
TGCTCAAATTTGACCCCTGAACACAGTGAATGCATGAACATAATGAATGCCATGTTGGCCCAATAAGCGCAGCCATGTGGACCTAGCAAGGGTTTGGTTCCTTGTCAATCTGACAGAAAAGAAAAACAGGGAACTTAACACATTGAACCTGGCTGCAAAAAATGGGTCATTGGATTTGGATTGTCACCTCTGTGGTGTGGAGGGAGCCCAAGCCAGTGAGGCAGGTGGAGCATTACCAACTGCTGGGGTTACCTCAATGTAAAGCTCTGGAACCACACTCCTGAATAGGGGTTGTGCTATCTTTTGTTCCAGAGTTGCCCAGAGTGAGAGGTGTTGGGCTTGTGTGGCCCTGTTCACACCTGGCATAAACATGCATCTTGAGTGATCTGATCACAAGTGGAAAGCTCTAAGTACGTCAGTTCACACCTGGCATTAAAATGTGTGTCCACATGCATCTTGAGTGACCACTTGTAATCAGATCTCACTTCCCCACTCTATATTCAAATAAACATGTGCATCATTTCCATTTGCAAAGACCAAATGCGTTGTTGTTTTTAACCAGCAGGAGGCAGCAATGCACTTCCCATGCCTAGTGTGCCAGAAATTAAAGGAAGAAGTTTGCAAAGACCTTGGCACATGGGCAAAATCATACCTCTTAGGCCCAAATGGAAATCAGACAGCATGTTTCGTGAGTACTCCATCCACGAGAATCCATTTTGCCTGTTGTTGTGGCTTCTTGTTGTTTCGCACTTTAATATGATGCTGTTGTTGCGCGAATGAGCATGTACTTCCGCTTATGCAGAGGACGGTCAGTTGAGTAAGCAGACCTTCAATTTGCCCCAGGACACATTTGTGTACACACTGCTATAAGAATGTGGCCATATGTGGCCCAGACCACCTCTGACTTTGGTCTGCGCGATCTGATCTCAATGGCCTTCTTTACACCTGGCATTAACATGTGTCTCCGATTATCTGATCACAAGTGGACAGCTTTAAGTACATCTGTTCACAGCTGGTATTAACATGTGTCTCCACGTGCATCTTGAGTGACCACTTGTGATCGGATCTCACTTTCCCGCTCTATATGCAAATAAACACGTACATCATTACCATTTGCAAAGACTACATTCTTTTGTTTTTCACCGACAGGAGGAACAGTGTTCAACTTGTCTGATAACAGGATAAAGAAATATACAATGCATTGTGTGCCCGCTCACGAAAATCAAATGCCCATCCTATTGATTTGCTCTAGCACCACGTCGGAACATATATTCAATTCAACTCAGTTTTATTTATATAGCACCAAATCACAACAAAAGTCATCCCAGGACACTTTTCACACAGAGCAGAGGCCTGTACTACGAAGCAGGATTTGGGGTTAGCGAGGTAACTTCAGGTTTAACTCTGGGTTTTCAGTCCTACGACGCTGGTTCACTTCTTACCGGGGTTCATCACCATGGTAACTTATGCTGAACAGCTAACCTGCTCCAGAGCAGGTTAACTTAAGAGGATCGGATCACAACCTGTCAACACTGAGACCACTGACCAATCAGATCACTGGGAAAAAAGAGTCATCATTCCTACAGGATCCCAACATGGATAAAAGTCCTGAGTTTACAATAAAGTGACAAGTAAAAAAGAGCAATATATATTTCTATAAGTCAGTGAAAACATTTTATTGCTCCAGATTTCCACTCTGGTTTTAAAACAGAGCTTCTAACAAACGGAGAGATCATTTATGACACTAAACAAACTAAACTTTAATAGTATGAAATTCATTTTATCCCAAAGTGACAGCTGACAGTGTGGATGATTTTACATTCTGATTCCATCACTGTAACTCAGAATATCATGAGACAACTGTATGATGATAACTGGAGATAAAAGCGAAAGATTATCTTTTATTAGAAAAATAATCCACACACTGTTAATTGGCTCCCATGATTATAATGCAATATTTGGGTCAGATAGACCTCATCAGTCATTAATTACTTTTCCACTCTTTGCTTCGGTAGCAGAAACAATCTGACATTACTTTAAGTTTCTTTTTTTATGTGACATATTCAGATGGTTTCTTCATCATCCAACTAAATAGCAAAAATTACTCTCTCTGTACTTAAGTCATATATAACAATTCCTACATGTATTTTAAGCCGTAGCCTACTTTTAATATGTGGAAATTATTTCTAGTGTTTCTACATCTTCTTATTCTGTTGTATGATTACAGGCTCGTTTACATTTCACTTGGATGAATATGACTTTTGCTGTCTCTTAAACATAAGTTTTCCGCAGGCACTTGGTATTGTAATAAATCTGAGTTCAAATAGAGACCAAGATTTATGTGGGATAAATGTCAGAGACCTCAGAATAACCGACACTAGACCACAAAAGTATCAGGCAAAATGAATCTTTATTAAGTTAACACCAACAAGAAAAGGGTCTCTGGAGTTTGACTAGATAGGATAGTTATGCCACTTGAGGGGGAGTCAGGGCTGGCCACGCTATAAAAATACACACCACCATCCAGGGATGCAAAACACATCATCAGGGATGAGAGCACATCACTATAAACTTCAGGAAATGCCTGGGAGCACACCACACTGCACACAGTGGAATCACACTTTTACTTTAAGAAAGAGGGTGAGGCCAATACAAAGCCTTCCCCTGCCCGGGACCCAACTCAACCCCACCCCGCTTCTCTCCTGCCCCCACGATTATAAGATACAAACAGAAAATACACAATACATACAAGTTAAAATATATACTAAACATACGTGGTCGACAAGACCCCTCCCCGGGGTCTAGGCTTGTGGCACCATCCAACTCTCCGGGGAACCACGGCTCTGTCGGACGGTGCAGCAGGTGAACAGGCAGGGAACGCCAACGGCTGCATGCCAGAGGCGGCAGCGAGGTTGGAGGGCTGCAGCGGCTTGCGCTCCTAAAGCCCCAGCCCTAACTAACTAAAGGAGGCAGCGGACCTCCCCTCCTAACACAGGAACTCACTAACCCCCTATCGTACCTGGCTTCGTCGCCAGCAGCCCTAAACAGCTGCGAACGACACCCTCCTGCTCCCGGAATGAACACAGCCACACTGCACAGGAGCTCGCTCCCCAGACTTACACACCCCTATGCCCTTCCCTTTTTCCAGAGTCCAACAGGCTGCGCAATCAGTCACACCTGACGTTCAATCACACCTGATACTCATTAGTTCATCGCTTGTCAGTCCAATGAAGGTATCTTCACCAATTCACATCACAGTATCAATGTTTCATCTAATATCATGAAGTACTTCATTCATGGTTGTGATGTCGCTTGTAACTGACAACCCGGCCTCTTTCACATGAACACGCTTGTAGCTGGATAGGAAAACCCTGGGTTGACTGAGCTCGTTGATAACCAGCTTCGTAGTGCTCGTTATCTGGATGGCCAATGTTAGGTTCAATGAAGCCAGATAATGAAAAGATATCCTGGGTATGTTGAACTTGCTTCGTATTACAGGCCCCAGGTCTAGACCATACTCTTAATTTACAGAGACCCAACAGTACCCCCGTGAGCAAGCACTTAGCGACAGCAGCAAGGAAAAACTCCCCTTTAACAAGTAGAAACCTCAAACAGAACCCTTGGTGGGCAGCTATCTGCTTTGACCGGTTGGGTTGAGAGAGAAAGGGGGGCATGGGGGGATAACAACAATCATAACAATAACAATAACAGCAGCAATAGCTGAGGAAGGACACAAACACTAACGTGAAGGCTCGGCCTGCATCCTAGGGTTTCCTGCGAGATGAGAAAGCACAAAAAACTCCGGGTAGGAAGCCAAGTTAGTAACATGCATTGATGGTACATGAATGCATACAGCTGGAGAGGGGGAGGAGGAGGAGGAGCTCAGTGCATCATGGGAAGTCCCACGGCAGTCTAGACCTATAGCATCATAACTAAGGGCAGATCCAAGGTGAGCCTGGTCAGCCTTAACTATAAGCTTTATCAAAAACGAAAGTTTTAAGCCTACTCTTAAACGTAGAGAGGGTATCTGCACCCCGGATCGAATCTGGAAGATGGCTCCACGGGAGAGGAGCCTGATAGCTGAAAGGTCTGCCTCCCATTCTACTTTTGAAGACTGTAGGAACCACAAGTAAGCCTGCATTCTGGGGGCGCAGTGTTCTAGCGGGGTAATAGGTTACTATGAGCTCTTTTAGATATGATGGTGCCTGACCATTAAGGGCTTTGTAAGTTAGGAGAATGATTTTAAATTCTATTCTAGATTTTAAAGGAAGCCAATGCAGCAAAGCTAATATGGGAGAGTGGGAGTTTTTGTTAGTACATGTGAAGTTGCATTCTGGACCAGCTGGAGAGTCTTTAGAGACTTGTTAGGGCAGCCTGATAATAAAGAATTGCAATAATCAAGCCTAGAAGTAACAAATGCGTGGACTAGTTTTTCTGCATCTTTTTGGGACAGGATATGCCTGATTTGTGCAATATTACGTAAGTGAAAAAAGGCAGTCCTTGAAATTTGTTTTATGTGGGAGTTGAAGGACATATTCTGATCAAAGATAACTCCCACATTCCTTACGGTGGAGCTGGAGGCCAGGGTAATGACATCAAGTGTAGCTATATCATTAGATAATGTGTTTCTAAGGTGTTTAGGGCCAAGCACAATAACTTCAGTTTTATCTGAGTTTAGTTGTAGAAAATTGCAGGTCATCCAGGTCTTTATGTCCTTAAGGAATGCTTGGAGTTTGTTTAACTGATTGGTTTCATCAGGCTTCATTGATAAATATAATTGGGTATCATCTGCATAACAATGAAAATTTATGGAGTGTTTGCTAATAATATTACCTAAAGGAAGCATATATAAGGTGAATAGTACTGGTAGGGCTGTTTTTATTCTCCTCTATTAATGCTGAGTAATAGGCAGCTCTGGCATTACAGAGGGCCTTCCTATATGTTTTAAGACTATTTTGCCAGACTAAACGAGATTCTTCCACTTTGGAGGTATGCCAAATCCTTTCAAATTTTCACGATGCTTTCATTTGCAGGTTTGGGAATTATACCATGAAGCTAACCTCTTATGTTTTATTATCTTCATTTTTAAAGGGACAATGGAATCAAGTGTTATTTGCAGCAAGCCTGCAGCACTATCAACAAGATTATCAATTTGGGAGGGACTAAAGTTAACATACAAGTCCTCTGAAGTATTGAGACATGGCAGTGAATTCAATACTGATGGAATTGCTTCCTTAAATTTAGCTACAGCAGTATCAGATAGACATCTAGTGAAGACATTTTTGTCTAATGGTGTGTAATCCAGTAATAGGAATTCAAAAGTTATTAAGTTATGGTTCTGATAAAATAGGATTTTGTGGCAAAAGTATTAAATGTTCAATTTCAATCCCATAAGTCAGAACAAGGTCGAGGGTGTGGTTAAAACAGTGAGTGGGTTTATTTATACACTGAGATTGAGTGGATTCATATTCTTCATGACAGCCAAGTTTCAGTAAGACAAAATAAATCGATATGATGATCTGAGATTAAATCGTTTACTAATACGGCTTTAATGTTTAAGAGTCCACATTTAATTCTCCTATTTTGTTGTACTATTGCAGTAGTGGTTTGAATTTTTATTAGATTTTTATGAATGAATCCTCTTCTGTTTACTTCAGATTTAATTGATTTAAGTGGTCGGGGGACAGGCAGTCTCTATGTGGTTTTGGGTGGGTAACTGCTCTAATGGAAGCGCAGAGAAGCATGTAGGACTGCAGCTCTGCCTCCTGGTCTCAACTCTGGGTTGTCATGGTTTTGGTCGACTAATAAACTCAGCCGTATTTCTAGATATGAGAGCAGCTCCATCCAAAGTGGGATGTATGCCGTCTCTCCTAATCAGACCAGGTCTTCCCCAGAAAGTCTGCCAATTATCTATGAAGCCCACACCGTTTGCTCGACACCACCTCGACAGCCAGCGGTTGAATTGTGACATGCGGCTATACATGTCATCACTGGAAGTATATAAGGAAAAAGGAAAGTATATGTAAATATATATATATATATATATATATATGTATATATTTACGCACAGCACAGAGGCACAGCAGCATAACTTCATTGATTATTTAAATCTCCAACACACAGGATTACATAGGATCTAACGTTTATTAATGTTCTGTGTTGCTGTGTTTGCTGTTACACACACACAGTCTACGTTCATACTGTGAAACTGTTTGGAGTAAAGCAGCCATCCTCCTGATAAATCCTGAGCTCCATTATGTCGAGCAACTTTTTTTTGTTGCTGTTGTTGTATTGTATTTATTGGGACCATGTACAGTGTTAAATATAAATGTTAACATTTGATGTACCGCACCAGAGTTAGCTTAAAGCTAATTTTCATCTGCAGTCCCTTACAAATAAAACATATAACAGCACAATAACAAACAGTACAAAGCAAAAAAAAAAAAACACAGGACACATTATACAAAATACAAAGCTACACACAATAGCACATCACATACACCCACAATATCAACTAGAAATTAATAATGCAAGCTTGTCAGATTAAAAGCAAGATTATTTGCATTCATGAGAAGACCATGAGATGAAATTTAGATTCAGTGGTTACAGAGCTGAGTAGTTTTAAGCAGATTTTTTAATTTGGTTTTGAATGTACTGATGGAACTGCAGCTCTTCATATCATCAGGTAGGGTATTCCACTGGGTTGTGGCTTTCACAGAGAATGCTGACTGCCCAAATGCAGTGCAATGAAATGGTATGGTACAATCTTGTATAGAGGATATTCTGGAGGATCTAATAGAACTTACTGAGCGAATGTACACAAAGTCACATAGTGGAGGAGGGGCCAAACCATTTAAAATTTTATAAACTAGGCACAAATTTGAGAATAATCTAAAATTCTCAGCTCAGTAAATTGTATTTCTCTAGTACCCTACAGTGATGGAAATGCATTGGCTTTTTGTCAAGAGTTTTTAGAGTTTGTTTGTATAAGGACTCAAGAGGTTTTATGGCTGTTTCTCCAGCCTACCCCCAACATGTGATGCAATAAGACATATGGGAAAGAATCATAGTATGCATAAATATCTTGGCTGCGTCCAAAGAGAGACAGTTTCCAATATGTCTAAAATTTGCTTTTTGTAAAAGCAAATTTGCTTTAAATTGTTTTTATTTTTAGATGTTATCTGTATCCTCACAATAAATCTTTCCCTCAGAGTTGATTCTGTGAGTAAAAGTATCACAGCCATAGTCCAGATCATCAGAGGACAGTACATCATCCCAGTTCAAGCTGTTAATTTCACTGACAAATTCTTCTTGCTTAGCTCTGGGTATGCCTTGAAGGATCATTGTCTTGCCGTGGTCCTAAATCTATTTTTAGTCAGTTTTCTCGCACATAGGGTTATTATCTGATAAGCCAGTGATTAAATTATGACTTTTAGTTATTCTTCCTGGTTTGTTTGTAAATATTAGATCAATTTGTGTACTGGAGCATTTTGCAATCCTAGTTGGGCCTTTTACTAGTTGTTCTAGTTGGAATTTCTCTGTGATCATTTTTAGTTTTTTCCTCTTAGATTTATCCTCCCAGTTCACATTAAAATCATCCATAAGTAATAATTCTTTGTTGAGATTGCACTCTTTCAAGACTTCTGTGAGTTTATCATAGAAAATGTCATCTGCAGAAGGAGGCTTATAGACACCTAATGTGTGTGTGACATTTGTTGACCTATGTTAAAAGACATTTGTTGGGAGAACATTATTTTTATCCCAACATATTCTAACGTGTTACCTGCATTGTAAACGACACAATCACATTTGATGTTGTCTCTCACGTAAAAAAGCACCCCTCCTCCTCTTCCATCAGGTCTGTCTCTTCTAAAACATTGGTATCCGGTATCCAGTAGTGAAAAGTTATTCATTAAGACATCTTGCCTGGTGTTAACAAAGTTTAGTCTGTTAAGGGAGATGCCCAGCTCAGAAAGTTGATGCTCACTCATCACCGGCACCAAAGGAGTCCCAGACACACTCAGGCAGGGCAGAAGAAACTATTCAGCAACGAAATATTTTTTTTAGACAGACAAGTGAAAAACTAGTTGTTTTCTGATTTTGGTTTAATTTCTATTCCAATTGTCAATTTGAAAAGGAAAACGGGTTAGGGGAATGGGAAAAATAGGAAAAAATGGGAGGTGGATTACATTTTTTTAATTTACATGAAAAACAGAAAAACAAAATAATGCATTTCTTTATCCTGTTATCAAACAAGTTGAACACAGCTTTGGACCAGGAGGCAGCAATGCAATTCCCGTGCCCAGCCTGCCAGAAAACAGAGGATGTCAATGTGGCTCAGAACGCATTGTGTTTACACTGCTAAACGAATGTGGCCACATGTGGCCCAGATCACCTCCAAATGTGATCTGAGTGATCAGATCTCAATGCGTCCTCAATGCGTCTTGGGTGCGTTCGCACCTGTACTTAAAGCTGTCCTCTTGTGATCGGATCACCTGAGATGCATGTTAATGCCAGGTGTAAACAGGGCCAATATGTCCCCAGTGCATCTTGAGTGCATTCACACCTGTGCTTAGAGCTGCCAACTTGTGATCACATCACTCAAGACGCATTTTAATGCGAAGTGTGAATAGGGCCTGTGTGGGTGTGTGACACTTGTGAGCTGAGTGCTGCTGTGGAAGGCTTTCAATAGCCCCTTTTACACAGCCCATTCAAGGCGGGAATGTTGCGCCAATATTCCACCTTTGCCATTCTGTGTAAAAGGTACGAACACGGAATGTTAGGTCATTGTTTTTCCGCCAATAAGCCAGCAGCAGAGGTAGACATATTGCCGGATCAATGTCTGTGTAAAAGGGACAGCTCGCATGCCGGCACAGGGGTGTGATGTTTTGATGCTGTGTTATGTGTGCAACCCACCACCAGGGAATTTAAAATTTGCATCAACATGTTGCATACAATGCTCAGTAACTTTGCTTGCATTTGAAGAATGGTATAAATGTCCTGATTCCGGAACGCCGGCATTCTATGTAAAATCACACATGGGGGTGGCATTACACTAGCTTTGTTTGGTTCTGTGTAAAATGCCAAGCTGGCATAATGACAGGTCTTCTTTACGGCAATATTGTGGGATCTCTGTATAAAAGGGGGGTATTTTTGTTGCCTTTGCACCTTTCAGTAGTTCAGAGTTCCTTCTTGGAGTCTCTGGGTGGCACTCTGGAGAGGGCAGGAGGATCAACCTGTCTGATCTAACTGCCAGTAATGTTTTTTTTCTTTTTTTGACTTCTGTGCTGCCCATGGGTTGTCCATAACAAACATTTCATAAGTTTATAAGGGTATAAGTTTTAATAGGTTCATAAGTGTAGTTGGCACCAGAACACTTGAGGAATTTTGCAATTTTGTAGTCCAATCATTGGATCTGGTTGGGACATTGAAATTAAATGGCCCATATTCATATTTTCCATTGTGGTGGAGGCTGCTCAGGATTTTGCCCAGAAGGTGTTTGCTGTGGCTACACCTTAAGAACCAGCAGTGTAGAAATCCGTCAATCTGAAGTAGACTGTTTACGAATGGTTAGCCCCAAGGACTCAGGAAGCAGTAGATGGGTATTCAGAGACCAGAGGAACTTAACCTTTTGCAGTTGTTTTGGTTCATTAGTTTGGCCATGGAGGAGTACTTCTGGATAGTTTCAAAGAACTTCTGTCAAGCCATTTGATGTCTCCAGAAGATAATGCAATTGACCAGGGTGTTCTCAGCAGGGGAGGAAGCTGGGTGTTGGACGGAACCTTTTGCAAAGGAGGACGCCACTAAGGTAACTAAAAAGGGCAAGACCAAAATGTCAAAGGCATATAAGTTTCAATTAAATAAAAAAAAGCTGATGATACACAGATCCCAAAGGCTCTGGACTGTTTGTCGTTGGGATCTTCAGTGTTGCACATAGGTCAGGGACAGTGTCTATGAACTTACAAGCAGGGATTTTGGTTTCTATTTTTATAAAGGGAACACAATGATGTGCTCGATGATAATTGCTATTTTTTTCATAATGATTGAGACTCTGACCCAGATACTGTAAATTTCTCAAAGAAGTTTAGTACAAAGTCAAGACTTTGTGATACATAGCACAACAAGCTAGTAGAGCGGTGTCAACAGATCCGCACCCTCGTGCATACATGGTACTAATACTTTCCAGAGAGTGAAAACTTGATTGCTGTTATTAGTCTTTGAAGCCAGTTCTAAACAAACTAAAGTAATCATGCTCTTCTGGGACAAGGAAGGTGTCACCCAGTGCAGCGGTGAGTCTCATTGATGTATTTCTAATAGTTTTTGGACAACAATAGAGCTCGATGTCAAAGAGGAATAAGATATATCCGACTTTGGATTCACACAAAATACTTATAAGTAGGAGCAATTTATTGTTGATTTGGCTCTGCACGTGAGATTTGGTGACAATAAGAAAAACAGAAAATAGCCAGCCTTATTGTTCAAGGCAGTGCAGGACATCTCAGGACAGCTTGTGTGGCTCCATAGACGATGATGATGTCTAGATAATTCTGCATGCCTGGCAAACCTTCCAGGCTGGTTGCCATTATCTTTTGACATGCAGACGGTGAAGAGGCTAGGTCATAGGGGATGCGGCAGAAGCAGAAGAGACCATCATGGCTGATGAAGGTAATGAGGTCTCAACAATCTTGATGTAGTGGCACTGGGTGATAGATGCTTGCCAAATTAATGCTTGAAAAAATTGTTGCACCCCGCAGAGAGGAGAGACGCTCGTCCATTTGTGGAGGTACATAGCAGTCTGTGATTATAGCCTTCTTAGCTCTCTACATACAGGGCCGGCTCTAGCCATTTTGGTGCCCTAGGCGAGATTAGGATTTGGTGCCTGCCCCAACCACATTACCCCACCAGTACTCCCTCATCACCACTTACTCATTCTACAGTAAAAATATGGACAACAAACATCAGACACCACAATGGTTTCAAAACAAAAATATACATTTTTTCATTTTTACAAATTAAAATTACTTCTCAATATCAAACATATCAAAGAATTAATAAATTGTTAAATATTACCAACTACCTTTTAGTAACATCCAAGACACTGGCTTGACGTGGTTATTCATACATTACACTTGATAGATTACTCCTTCCATGATGTCATGTGCCTAGAATGTTCTGGACTGTTCTCATGTGTTTTGAGTATTTCACTGCAATTTTTCCAGCCATTAAGTCCATTACTGAGTAGTTTGTAGTTTTTTGTGAGAACAGCATGCAGCAGAAGCAGTAACGACTGTTTTTTGTTTTTGAATATACTGCCCAGCTTCTCTTGATTTTCTCTCTATTGACTAATTTTCTATAAAAGTGGTAGTGATGGGAACTTCTCCCATCCTCTCATTTTGGAAATGTAGAGTTTTGTTTGTTTGTTTTACCTGATATGGCCTCTGCTGACTAACTCCATCTTCACCATATCAGACAGGGCTGCCAGTCAGCAGGATCTACGGGTGCTGCCTTGATGGACTCACATACTTCATGATAAAGAGTACAGTCTTGACCTGAGTGCCCTGAGATGACGTTTGTTGTGATTTGGCGCTATATAAATAAAAATTGATTGATTTATTGATATGTTCCAGTTGATGGGATATCTGAAGGCTGTAGAGCAGTAGCAGTGTATGTTGTGTTTGTCGTTCCTTCACCTGCAGGCAAATCTAAACATACATGCAAATATAGTTATTAATCCTTTAGTAAGGACACACAAGGATTCATGAATTACAACACATCAAGGGATAAACACATCTGAGGCATAAATTATATATAACAGTTGACCAGTACTGTTTAATTACATGGATGAAAAAGATCAAGAATCTAGGTTTAAATTACTTTTCATGGGAATACGTTATTCTAGCTTTAATGTGTCCTGTGACAACTTAAATAAATATAGATGGTTGCAGTCTAATATTGATTAGTATTTCAATTAGCTATGTTCCCTTTCTTAGAAATTACAAATTATATTTATGATTCAATATATTTTATTGCTCTAGTGTTACCATGATAATGCAAGTATGTAAGAAACCATTTAATAATAGATAATATTGGTATTTGACTCTCTTAAATGGACCCATAGTTCAGTGTAGTTCTAGCTCATTTCAAATTTTTCCAGGTCCAGAAGGTGGCAATATCGCCTTAAAATGAATGAATGAATGAATATTGCTTGACCTACAGCTGTATTCAAACGTACAGTACATCCATATTGTTATACCACTGCATTAAGTCCTTTCTTTCATTCTACTGCTTTGACTTTCTGTCATTCTTACACTGAACAAATAAACTTTATTTACTTCTGGTACAGGCTCTTGTAATATCACGCATTGACTACTGCAACTCCTTAATGGCAGGCCTCCCCGCATGTACGTTCAAACCTCTACAGATGATCCAGATCGTGGCGGCACTGCCGGTCTTCAATCACTTGCTACCCGCCTCAAATTCAAAACCCTGACACTCGCTTACAAAAAAAAAGCAACTAAAACGGCTCCCGCCTACCTGAATGCCCTCATTCAGGTCTACACTCCCTCCCGCTCACTACACTCTGCCAATGAAAGGCGCCTGGTACCACCACCACAACAGGGCCCTAAGTCGCTAGCTAGACTCTTCTCTTCTGTAGTTCCCAGGTGGTGGAACAAGTTACCAAACTCTGTTCAATCCTCACAGTCCCTCTCAATCTTTAAGAAAAGATTGAAGACCCAGCACTTTTGCGAACACCTCTGCACTTAAAGGACTGAAGGAATAGAAAAAACAAAAATACGGAGAAAAAAAAATCTGCTTCTATGCAATCTATACACTCTATGCATTGCCTCTGTGCATTGCCTGTTAGCATCCACATCCTATTGGACTCAAACTTAGCTTCATAGCACTTACTCATGTTGTTCTCTCCTGACTAGATCCCTGCTTGTGCTGTATCAGCTCTCCAATGTATGTTACATTGTAAGACTGTAAGATGTAAGATTTAATTTGACTAAGACCTACATTTAATTAGTAACAAGGTGTAACTGTAAAATTCAATAATAATAATAATAATAATAATAATAATAATAATAATAAGGACAACATAGCAGTGTATTATCAATTACACAGAAACCACAAATAATTGGCTGAACTTACCTGCTTCAGAGAGCGGTGTAGATGGGAGATCAGATTTAACTTCTCCAGCAGCTGGGGGCTTCTGCAAATGAGTGCACCTGGACAGTTATAGAGTAGTTATTAGCCCATTACAAGCAAAAACATGTAGCTGCTGAGTAGGACAAATAACTGCTGCAGCCTGTTGCCACAGCTGTGTGTAAGTTCAAACTTAGTTATAATGTAAATTATTACTAAGTTGTGATTTATGTATTACTAAAACAAAAACTTGCACCACAAAGATAAATTACAAAATAATTCTAAGTAACAACTAAATATTTACACACATGCCCCTAGGGTAGGTGTCAATCATTAAATATTACAGAACTCACTGATGGTAAATCAGCAGTTTTTATGATACACAGAATTATTTTTTCATTAATTTCTGGCATTTTCAACACAGTAATCCAGTAGAGACCTAATTTATTGATATGATATGTCAATATCGATCTAACGTAGCTTACTATGATGTGCTACAATGCCAAGTGGGTCATGCCAGCTTACACAGAGAATTTTTATTTACTTTTTTTTTTTTTTTCCTTTAAGGGCGACCAGTACCCACCAGACAAGGTGGCGTCCTAGGTGACCACTTGTATGGCCTATGACTTTAGCCAGCCCTGCATTCTAGACATTTTTAAATCTAGAATATTACATTAAAGGTTTCATAGTAAAAATAAAATAAAAACATTTCTGTTTTGTGAAAAACATTAATAAATAATGAATACTTTTATACGGTGGCTGACAAGGGTAAATGTGCTGCAACTTAACAAAGCACATGCAAATAGACAAAACACAAGCAAACTGAGAAAATATCTTTATCAATTTGACAACACATGCGCAGCATTTACAAAACATGCTGCAAATACCACAACACATTACAGAAATGATGGAAAACAGAAGTGTTTCCAGAGGACACTTAAGAGTGATGAACACGTAAATAACTCATAAGTGAAAAGTTGTTAAAACACAAACAAAGCCCCTTTTCTACCATAGTAAGATAGACAACAAGCTGCAACCTTATATTCACCAAAATGAGCCATCCTCTGAGCTGGACAAATAACATTGTTCTCTATCAGAGTTTTGACATGTCAGCTTTGTAGACTATATTGTGTATGCTATGCATATAGATAAGAATGTGTAAGTCATGTATTTGATACATGCATTAATACTTTCTGATGTGAACCTACACTTTTACATCTGTAAATATTTTTAGTGTTCAGTCTTTCTAGTGTTCAGCACTGTACCTGTATCAGATTATAAGCTTTGTGGTACTTTATATATTTCTGTATACTGAGAAAAATACATAGGAAACACATGTAAATCATGTGATATGTTGACTGTTTTTGATGAGAACATAAATCCGTTGTCACAATAGAACAATACTATAAATTTGAATTTCACTTTGTTGGTAAAATGACACATACTGAACCACTCCACAGCCAAAATGAGCACTTCTTTGTTTAGAAACAATATGTATAAATGTCTTTAAAGAAGCAGCCTTTTCACCACCCAGGGGTTTTTGTTTTTGAAAGCAAATTGTTTTATTGACATGTAAAATTGTCCCACACCCCTCAGTTTTCATTGGGTGGGGGACAATGATATAGTATGATATGATTTGTTGTAAGATTCCATGTTGGTTTTCCTCCTGTTCTCCCCAATTTTTTGAGTCACCAGCCGCCACTGTTCTCTATGTACAGCTGGCTTTTTCATTTTATAATGTGTTGTGGTATTTGCAGAGTGTTTTCTAAATGTTGTGCATGTGTTGTAAAATTGATGAAGATGTTTTCTCAATTTGCTTGTGTCTATTTGCATTGTTTTCTTAAGTTGCAGCATGTTTGCCCTTTTTAGCTAACATACTTTTAAGCCTAAAAACATACAAACCAACAAACCAAAAAACATATTTTTGCCCCAGAATGAAACTCAAAAGGGGGATGCATGACCTGTTATTAGATCCTAAAGTGTCTGTGGAAAAATAGGTTGAAATGCATCATTTGTTGTTGGAGACTAGACACTGCATTGGCCATCCACTTTAACAAATTGGTGACAAGGTAATAGCCACATTCTACACTATGTGGTTTATGTACTATGATTCATAAAGCTTGAGATGGCCGTCAATTTGCCTTGCCCTGCTTCATTTCAGCCGAGTCCAGGAGCTCCAGCAATGCCTTTTAAGACATGGCTAAGGATGTTCACAAATTTTCTCCTAATCATTAATGGGACTGGAAATGTGTGGCCCATGGCGAGAAAAAGAGATGTGCTGCTTTACTGTCTCAGAATGGAGGGAGAGAAGATTTTTCCACCTGTTGCAGGCTCTGACACTCCAGTCATGCACCTGTCTGCTTCTCCTCCTCTGGTTGGCTGTGTTAAGAATTTTGTGCATCATGTCAAAGCCAGTGCATCTGTTCACCCAGTTAGGCAGAAAATGTGCCAGCTACCCCTATTCTTCAGGAATGCTGTCATTGAAGAGACTAATAGACCTCTTGCAGCAGGTGTGACAGAGAAAATTGATGCTTCCCGCTGAGTCTCTCCAATAGTTATCACACAAAGAAAGACAGGATACATACACATATAGGCAGACAGGGCTGGCTAAAGGCATAGGCCATATAGGCAGTCAACTAGGGCGCCACCTTGTCTGGTGGGCACTGGTCGCTCTCAAAGGAAAAAATCAAATTAAAAAAATGAAAAATGAGTAAATAATTTTCTGCTTTGAGGTAAAAAATGAACAAATAAATTAAATACACTTTGCACCCCTGTTCCTCAATGTTTCATCTGCCCTGCACCTGTACTGTGCACACTGAAAAAGAGGGATGATGCTTCACAGATTAGGGGCCCTATCTTACGCCTGGCACAAAGCAGTGCCAAGCGCAACGCAAGTGTCTTTGTTAAAGGCCAACACAGTTGTCATTTTCCTGTCCAGCACCCACGTTGTTTAAATAGCAAATGCACTTGCGCCTATCAGAGGGCCCATGGGCATGTTGGTCTTAAAATAAGGTGTGGTCAGGTGCATTGTTAGCGCATTGTTATCTTGAGGCAGCAGAGAGCGATTGCGCTATTGAACAACAAAAACCTGGTCTGAAGTCAGTGCGGTAGTGTTTCACTGTTATTTTAAGGGCGCATTATCAAGACAGTAATATGCGCCTACACAGGCGGGTGCACAACATACGCTCTGCTTGTTACACACACACGGACACACAGCAGTGCACAAACTGCAAAAGATTACAAATAAAAGGATTACAATGTGAAAGATTATTATTGTACATTATCATATTTTCAAAAAATACACTTTATAATGCTTAGTCATAATATTTATAAGAATTCACTAATCGCAGTAATGACGGATAAAATTGACTAATTATTTGACCAAATCGTGGCAATACACCGAGGTATTTAAACAGACTGACAACTACGGATCACACACAGACTATGACAACACTGTATGATGATTTTTTACATGACTAATATTAATGATTTAATCTCTGAACAATATTTAAAAAATATTCTAACATTTTTGAGAGTACAGTGATCAGGTTTCCATACTTTCAGCAATTAAAACCCTGCTTATTTGACCTGTTACTCCATGATTGAACAAAGTGATTTTAAAGAAACCAAAGCTGTAATTTAAAAAAATAAACCTTTTCAAAAACCAAACGAAAATACAATTGCAACAAATTAATGAACAGGATCTTAAACTGGTCGTCTGGGGCTGGCCATTGGAGGGTTCAGGAGCAGCAGGAGCCAGTGTGCTTGTAATGGATTGTGTGCTTTCACTTTGCGCACGAGCAGAACTGTTTCCCCTGCAGAGAAGTGTCCCTTCTTACTACTTGGCAAATGTGCCATCATAATAGCAATCAACCAAGATGCAAGCACACCTGACTTTTAAAGGGAATGGGAGATGGCACTCTGATTGGTTTATTGCATGTAACGCAGAAAACACACCCATGATTAATTAAGAGACTAAGGACAACGCCTTTGAACCATGAGCCTGGCACATCGACCATTGCACTTGCGCCATGCGCTTCAGACCATGCGCTTTAGATTGTTAAAATAAAGTCCAGAGTCTGTGAGATGTCAAGAGGCAGATATGCACATTTTATTTCATAATATAAAGGTCCAAACCTTATAATATAAAGGTGCGCAAATAAGAAAACAGAGAAGAGAGGAGGAAAAGAAAGCCCAATATAGAGGTATGTCATCTTATGTTAGCAATGAAATGCCATTTAGTGTGTAGACGTTTCATTTGTAGCAGCTAGCTAGCTAAGTATCAATAAAGCTAACACTAGATAATGACGCTACAATAGTTGCAGGACTCAGATAATGTTATAGATTGAAGGATATGAGACTGAATGACAAGCCAGTATCTGTCTGGATAACTGCTCCTTCCTGGAACGTAAGGCATTGTGCTGAAATTTCACTGACCAATATCAGTGGCATGAGCCACTCGGCATCATAGCACATCATAATAAGCCAATATTATAATTATTATATCAATATTGACATATCATATCAATACATTAGGTCTCTACTGGATTACTGTGTTGAAAATGGCAGCAATTAATGAAAAAATGATGCTGTGTGTCAGAAAAACTGCTGTTTTACCATCAATGAGTTCTATGACATTTTATGATTGACACCTACCCTAGGGCACGTGTGTAAATATTTAATTGTTACTGAGAGTTATGTTGTAACTTATCTCTCCTTGGTGCAAGTTTTTATTTTAGTAATGCAGAAATCATAACTTAGTAATAATTTATATTATAACTAAGTTTGAACTTACACACAGCTGGTGCAACAGGCTGCAGCAGTTACAACAGTTCTCTGCAGCAACATGTTTTTTCTTGTAATAAATCTACTCTATAACTGTCCACATGTACTCAGGAAAATTTGCAGAAGCCTCCAGCTGCTGGAGAAGGAACATCTGATCTTCCATCTACACCACTCTCTGAAGCAGGTAAGTTCAGCCAAATATTTGTGGTCTCTGTGTAATTGATAATACACTGCTATGTTGTCATTATTATTATTATTATTATTATTATTATTGAATGTTATAGTTACACCTTATTACTAATTAAATGTAGGTTTTAGTCAAATGAAATCTTACAT
The DNA here is from genome assembly GCF_910596095.1 of Thunnus maccoyii. Taxonomy (NCBI): domain Eukaryota; kingdom Metazoa; phylum Chordata; class Actinopteri; order Scombriformes; family Scombridae; genus Thunnus; species Thunnus maccoyii. The sequence continues at coordinate 34,401,224 of NC_056542.1, forward strand.
CTTGCAGTCTTACAATTTCATTTAGCAGATGCTTTTACCCAAAGCAACGTACATCTGAGAGCTGATACAGCACGAGCAGGGATCTAGTCAGGAGAGAACAACATGAGTAAGTGCTATGAAGCTAAGTTTGAGTCCAATAGGTCGTGGATGCTAACAGGTGATGCACAGAGGCAATGCATAGAGTGTATAGATTGCATAGAAGCAGATTTTTTTCGTATTTTTGTTTTTTCTATTCCTTCAGTCCATTTAGTGCAGAGGTGTTCGCAAAAGAGCTGGGTCTTCAGTCTTTTCTTAAAGATAGAGAGGGACTCTGAGGATCGAACAGAGTTTGGTAACTTGTTCCACCACCTGGGAACTACAGAAGAGAAGAGTCTAGCTAGCGACTTAGGGCCCTGTTGTGGTGGTGGAACCATGCACTTTTCATTGGCAGAGCATAGTGAGTGGGAGGGAGTGTAGCAGTGTACCTGAATGAGGGAGTTCAGGTAGGTGCTTCTAGTTGCTGTTTTGTAAGTGAGTGTCAGGGTTTTGAATTTGATGTGGGCAGCAACTGGGAGACAGTGGAGGGATATAAACATGTGCTGTTTTGGGCTGACTGAGGATCAGCAGTGCCGCCGCGTTCTGGATCATCTGTAGAGGTTTGAACGTACATGCTGGGAGGCCTGACAGTAAGGAGTTGCAGTAGTCAATGCTGTATCAGGAGTAAATGAAGTTTATTTGTACAGTGTAAAAATAAAAAATATATTTTTGTCTTGAAACCATTGTAGTGTCTGATGTTTGTTGTCCATGTTTTGACTGTAGAATGAGCAAGTGTTTTAGAGGCATAGTGGTGGGGTAATGTGGTTGGGGGGGACACCAATTCCTAATCTCGCCTAGGGCACCAAAATGACCAGAGCCGGCACTGCTAGAATGTCAATGGATGGGCCCAGCAATCTGTTTATAACCACAGGTCTGAACATGAACAGACAGACTGTGCTGATTGTGCTATGCCGATTTATCTTGACTTCCTCTGCACAAAAAACATCACGTTACCAAAATCTTACTGTCCCAACCTGAAAACGAGTGCTCTCCCTCATAGTTTGAGTTGTTATTTTAAATCTTACTGGTTTATAAAAACAAGTTGGTGTACACTATAGCTTTAGGACCAGCTGATTCATTTTCTACCTGCTTATAGCCAATTGTCTTCTTGTGGGAAACATCCAGGGGCTTGGAGGCTTGCTGTAAGAGGGCACTGGTCTATTCAGCCCTGTTTAACATCTGTGGCGCACTGGTGAAAGAAAAAAGTTGGCCAGGCGCACTGCATACAGAGACCCAACAGCCACAGTGGTAAACCACCAGAGGGCCCACAAACACTGCTCTTCCAGTTAGGCCCTTAAGACTTAAACAGTATAGCCCTATTACATTGAGAGGTTTACAGCTTATAAATCTTGGTATTTTGTGGGGCCAGCACAGGTGGGGGGGGGGGGGTGCCTATCCATTGTGATGGATCTATCACCTTAGGCTTGACAGTGGGTATTTCATATATGTAACAGTCTTCCTGGTTAAAATAGTAGTTTCAAAATGTTTTTACAGCTACAAAATCTGTTCTGTAGAATAATGCCCTTGCCTCTTGGGTTTCTCATACACTTAGGAATCAAATGCTGTTATATGCTAGCTTGACAGTGTGAATATCTTATGTACTATCACCTGCTGAGAAAGTAAGGGATGAAATTCTCTGCCGAATAATGCATCCACATTGTAATTTTATTTCTGAAGATCTATTCAGTTTATTTTATCAGCATATTTTTTGGGCCATTTGGCTCAAAGTGTGAATTTCATACATTTAATGACCTCGCTGAAGAGAGAATGTATTATTCTACAGCTACAATTAGTTCTGCCGAATCCAACCCTTAACACTAAGTAAGGATATCTAAAATCAAACTCTGATAGGAATCAAATGGTGTTTTTGTCACAGACATTTCAGTTGAATATATGTGTATTTATTTTGGATTGATCTTGTTTTATAGTATTTGCAAACATTTTGAATTATCTTTTGTGTATGTAATTTTGATTTAATTTGCATGTTAATTTGCTTTGTACATGTATTTTATGTTAACCTGCCAGTGTTCCCCACACTGATCACCCACACCTGTGAACGTGTGATTTAAATTGAAAGAACCGATCCCTGCAGAGCCGGCAAGCAGTGGACCAATGAGGCGGCTGCGGAGGCGGACCTGTCGCCCCCTTGCAAAGCATAAGTAGCCTAGCCGTCAGCGGCGGAAGGAAGGAGGGCAGAAAGAGGAAAAAAGAAAAAAAGAGGACAATAAGGGGTCTGGGAGGAAGTGGGGAACAAAAGAGCTGGGGAGTAGCACTACACTCTGGCCTGCAGTCCAGGTAAGGATCAGGTGTGCTGGGTTACTGATGGCTCTGTGTGTCTGTAAAGAGACAGCTCAGCAGCACCACACTGTGGCGGCTAGGAACTGCTACAGAAATGTTGTCGTCCATCCCCCTTAAAATCGTCAATAGAACTTTTAACTTTCTTCATTTGTCTTTCAAACTGTTTTTTTAGACATCGAAATTCTGGCATGTTTTGTATTTTAACTTGAGTTTTATCTTTTGAGTATTGTGATTTCATTTTAAAGAAGTGCAATAAATTATTCTTTTAATCAGGTGACGGTGAAAGGATGCCATGGCCTGTCACTATACGATGCCTGTATGCTGAGAAAGTAAGAGAACATGTTCCACATTGTTTTGGTCTTAAACTGGCCCCAGCTGTCCCCTTCTTTGGGGGTGAATGTCTGAAAGGCCACTATAGTGCAGAGAAGCTGTTCTGGTTTATTGAAACAGGACATAGTATTGACCTCCCTGAGAGTTGGGCCCTTTAAAATTCTGTGTCTGTTGACAAAACATGTCCCATCAGCCCCCCTCCTCCAGCCAGGCTGTTCTACACCATCCCTCTCTAGAAATGCTCTCCTCACAGATTTTTTTTTCCAGGCCTCTTATCCACCCAAGCAGAGCTGTGACGAAATCCCAAATAAACACAGCATCGGAGACAGAGGGATGTATCTAGGACGGAAAGCTGTCCTGTCTGTGGGGAACAAGGCAAAACAGATTCTTCTCTGCTGTGCAGCTGCAGATCGCATTCATAGCATCACATGGTCTCCAACAGTGCAGAGCAGAAGGCTAAACATTGAAGACAGTTTCCTGCCACACAGACCAGCAATACAGTGCAGTCAAATGTTCATTTAGAATTAGAAGTTTCCTATCTGTCATTTGATTATAATTATTTCAATAACTGCCATGAGAGGCAGCCAAACTCAGGTGAAGGGAGATCAGTGCTTCTTTTCCAGTCCCATCTAGACCACTGATATACTTGCTTTTAATTACACATTCATATGTACATAATGGCTATCCCTACTATCCTGCATATCTTTTCAGTGTTGACTATGCACATCCTCAAGAATGATCTCAACAAGTCTGCGAAATGCAATTAAGCACATGAACAGTGGGCAAATTATATCAGGATGAGAAATAAGTTCACCAGCAGACTGTAAATAACAAGATCAATGACATTACTGACTAGCACCCCACTCCTGACCATAAAACCCCTACAACGTGGACCCTCGTGGCAGCCCAGTTTATGCAGCAAGCATAAACTGGGCTATCCTTCTCCTGCCTGGTCCTTTCAGCAGCCTTCAATAAACATCCCTTTGTCTCCTTGATGTTTATTCACATCCTTAAAGTTAGGTGACTTTTGCCATCATGGCTACAATAATTAGGGGGCAATCACTGTACGTTTCTGAAAGAAATATCCCGACTCACGGTTAGAAAAATGAAACAAGCAGTGGTCTCCTCTGGCAAAGTCCACTTTTGGGTTAATGCCTCCATCCACCCCTCCTCCTCTGAATGAGGAAAATTGTCGACATACAGTGCTGCTTGAAAGTTTGTGAACCCTTTAGAATTTTCTCTATTTCTGCATAATTATGACCTAAAACATGATCAGATATTTACACAAGTCCTAAAACTAGACAAAGTGAACCCAATTAAACAAATGAGACAAAAAAAATAATTTTTTTCATCTTTTTATTTATTGAGGAAAATTATCCAATCTGACACATTTATGGGAGGCAAAAGTACGTGAACCCTTGCTTTCAGTAACTGGTGTGACCCCCTTTTGCAGCAATAACCTCAACCAAACGTTTCCAGTAACTGTTTATCAGCTCTGCACATCAGCTTGGAGGAATTTTAGCCCATTCCTCCTTACAGAACAGTCTCAACTCAGAGATGTTGTGGGCTTCTTTGCATGAACTTCCTGCTTCAGGTCCTTCCACAGCATTTCTTTAGGATTAAGGTCAGGACTTTGACTCAGCCATTCCAAAACATTATCTTTCTTCTGCTTTAACCATTCTTTGGTAGAACGACTTGTCAGTTAGTGTTGTTGTCTTACCTCATTACCCACTTTCTGTTGAGCTTCAGTTCACAGACAGATACCTTGACATTTTCCTGTAGAATTTGCTGGTACGACTCAGAACTCATAGCTTCATCAATGATTGCAAGCTGTCCTGGTTCAGAGCAGCAAAGCAGCCCAAACCATGATACTACCACCACCTTGTTTCAAAGATAGGATAAGGTTCTTATGCTGGAATGCAGTGTTTGCTCATCGCCAAACAGAATGCTTCTCATTCAAGCCAAAAAGTTCAATTTTGGTTTCATCCATCCACAGAACATTGTTCCAATCACCTTCTGGCTTATCCATGTGGTCTTGAGCGAACCATAGACGGCAGCAATGTGCTGTTTGGAGAGAAGTGGCTTTTTTCCTTGCAACTCTGCCATGCACACCATTGATGTTCAATGTTCTCCTGATGGTGGACTCATTAACATTGACTGTGGCCACTGCAAGAGACACCTTTAGTTTCCTAGATGTTACCCTGGGGTCCGTTGTGGCCTCCTGGACTATTACACACCCTGCTCTTGGTTTGATTTTTGTTGTTCAACCACTCCTGGGGAGGGCAACAATGGTGTTGGATGTCTTCAATTTGTATATGATCTGCCTGACAGCCGACTGCTGGAGTCCAAACTCTGCAGAAATGGTCTTGTAACCCTTTCCAGCTTAGTGAGCATCAACAACTCTTCTTCTAAGGTCCTCAGAAATCTCCTTTGTTTGAGCCATGACACACTTCCACAAACCTGTGTTGTGAAGCTCAGAGTTTGACAGTGAAGACCCAGATTTCTCTTCTTTAAATAAGGCAGGGTCTCCCAGACTCACACTTGATTGTCATCCCATTGATTGAAACACCCAACTCTAATTTCCCCTTCAAATGATTGATAATCTTAGGGGTTCACATACTTTTGCCACGCACAAATATGTAAAATTGGATCATTTTCCACAATAAATAAATGAACAAGTGTAAAGTTTTTGTCTCATTTGTATTGATTTGATTTATTTATTTATTGACTGGGACAGATTGCAGTTTGAAACATTGAAGATGCACTGCACCAGAGTTAGCTTGAAGCTAGTTTGCATCTGTAGTCCCCAACAAAAAACAACAGCACAACAACAAACAGTACAAAGCAAAAAAAAAGAAAATAAAAAAAAAAAGAAACAGAACACACCATACAAAATACAAAACTACACACAGCACATCACATACACCCACAATGTCAATTAGAACTTGTCAAATTTAAATCAAGACCATAGTTGGAGGTTAGACTCAAGTTTATTTGTTTAACTGATGTCTCTTTATCTAGTTTAAGGACTTGAGTGGAAATCTGATCATGTTTTAGGTCATATTTATGCAGAAATAGAGCAAATTCTAAAGGGTTCACATACTTCCAAGCAGCACTGTATGTACGTATACTAGCCGCTAGATGGCATCTGTCACTCAACATAACTATAGGCCGTTTTTGAGCAACTGGCATCACAACTTATTGTGTTGTTTTTTTTTGTGAGGACGGTCTCAGTGATTTAGGTGTGTCCTAATGCAGCAACTTATTTTCAGCATTGCTGTTGGAAAAATAGCACACAGTAAAACCACAATCACTTCTGATAGCAGAATGAAGAGACTTTATCAACAGCCTTTATTGTTGAGCCCCTATTGACCCACCACCAAACCAAACACAAGCCTGGTTATCCAGCCTTGTAAATACAGTAGGTGATCTAATTTACATACATTTTACATTCGTTTTCCTACATTTGTGATACTTAGTGGACACACAAAGTTAAGTGCCTACATCTTAAAATGTTTTTAAAAATCAAAAAAATAATTTAAACCTGCAATAAGCAATATTTTTGTATTTACAGTGAATCAAATGACTCTGTCTAATGTGAATGGTTGCTAATAGTGTTGAACCAACTGAGAACATCACCCAACTCTGCAGCTTTACACAGCTTTAAGCCCTGCAGCCCTGTTGGGATATTTGTGAAAGTTCCTGTTAAATCTCTGCTTTGAGTTCTGAAAGCTGCCACCCAGTCATAATTTGACAATGTTGAACTGTCAAGATATGTTTGTCTGAACTGGAATCAAACAGCGGGAGAAAAGTCTTCATTCTGCATGAAGAGTCTGTCAAGAGCGATTACTGAAACCCAGATAATTGAATTCTTTTAGGGCTTGCTCTGTATGTGTCTATTCAGTGGATAAAACTCTGCCTTCAACCTATTGAACCCTGATTTCCCCCTTAAATTTTGAATGATGGTGTTAAGTACAGGGTTTTCATCCACACTGTATGGCTATATTGTGTTTGGCCCATGGGGGGCCAATAGGCAAACATGGTCTCTCGTGTGGGCTGGACTCAACAACAGTTAAGTGGGACACAGCAAGAAACCACACATAGGCCATTACACAACCAGCTGCATCACCATCCGAGAGTCATGGTGACCTGTGTGGAAGAGAGTCACACAGTTTTCATTGGAACTATTTCTCCAGTAGAGAGAAGCCCTAATGAAAACAATTCATAGTGAGGTCCGTGGATTATCCAGAGCACCATAGACGTTGTTTCCAAAAAGGAATTTTGCTTTTGAGCTTTTCAAGTATTTTTTATGCTTCAAGCACTACAAAAGGAATTCCATTCACATCCATTTGAATTGTGGAGGAGGAAAAAATAAATGGATAGATACCAGTGGTGCACTGGCCATTGGGCATACTGGGACAAATCCATCAGTTGGCCGGTGGACTGTCAGAAAATCTGTTTTACTGGCCCTGTCTGTGTCTTCACCAGCCCTTTCTGTGTGCTGCATGCTGTATGCTGTGTGCTGCATGCTGCGTGGGTGTGCATCACTGGCCAATCACAGCCCCACCCCACCCACCCCCACCCTCCTTATGTTTATTTGTTGTGTGCTCCCCCTCCCCTGCTCCCCACACTGCTAGATTTTGACAATTTATTGTGGTGCTAATTTGTATTTTAAAGTTTGGAGACCTGCTTGTCATTTTAAAAAAGAATATTACTTATAAAATTTATATCTGTTTTTTTGAATCACATATCAGTCCAGTGTTTGTCGAGCATGTGTGACCTTTCTTTTTTTGAGTCCCAAAGTGGTTAAGACTCAAGAATTTCCTTGAGGTGAAATTCCCTGAGGTGGCGTAGTTGACACTGTAAAAATAACTCTCCCTACTCTTGCCACATTCTTGCCCCTTCCCACCCCTGGGCAGATAAGTCCAGGGCTGAATTTCTTTCTCAGTACACACCCCTGATAGATACCAACAGAGGGAAATTAGAAGACTTGGGTTTTTTTTGTTTGTTTGTTTTTATGAATGACTCTTTGAAAAGGTAATTTCATCCAAAAAAAAAAAAATCTTCTGATGGTATCTCTCCTTGCAGATAGTTTTGGCTTTATTTGTCCAGGTTTTGAGATATCTGACTCTGAAATCTCTGCCTCCACAACAATACACTGGAGGTGAATATAATTTCCAGAAACATCAAATGATCATCATGCTGACACAGATATGATAGTAACTTGTGTGTACTCACGAATAAAGAACTATTGTTGGATTCATCAGTATTTTCTTTCTACAAAATGTTTGTAGATAAGAATAACATTAACGAGCGGTAAGGACCACTGTCATGGCTTGTGGCAAGTTCTAGGCCATGAAACAGCAAATGAAACACAAATGATGATGGGAGGAAGTCACTATCTAAAAGTGAAGTAGTTCAAGTATCTAAGAGTTTTATTCGTGAGTCAGAGTAAAATGGAACACAGGTGTCAACAGTAATGCATACAGTGTACCAGATTGTCAAGGTGAAGAGGGTGCTGTGCCTGAAGCTCTCAATTTACCATGGAATACCACTGGGAAGACAGTGTTCTCCATCACCATCATCAAAACATCAAATGAGGGAATATTTTCTGGTTCTACACACTTCAAATCTATGACAAGACGCACTGAAATTGTTCTGGAGGCTGGTGGTAGAATAACAGCTTACCTACACACTTTATCTACAGTAGAATGTGCAAGCATATCTCTTTGATGAAGAGAAGGGTTGGGAGGGGGTCATGGGAGGAAAGGGGGAGGATGAAGTCAGATTTATTGTTTTTGACAAATTACTAAATCAAAAGTGTATAAAACAGATGGTTGGGATAGGGTCAAGCCAGCAGGTGGAGGTGGATTATTTTGTCAGTGTTGATAAAAGGGTCCAGTGTGTTTTCAGGCAGAGAGAAGGCTCCCAGACAGGAGCTCACACACATTATTCATATCCTGGTTTATGTTCAACCTGTTGTTTGTTATTTTTGAAGACGACTGCCAAGTCATCATCTTTGATTTGAAGAGGGTGTTGTCAAGAAGAATTAACTCATTAATTAATGGTTAACCAAAAGGAGCAAACCTTGACTTATGGATGTGTGGCTCTGTTCTACTCTACAGGCGCTGTGAGCAGCAACCTAGATTAGTTTACACTCAATAGTAATAGTATCTATACTGTATACTTCTGATGTTTATTGAGTGGGTGACTATACTTTCTGAAAGAACAGACTCTTTTATGGGGGACATATAATGCACATTTCCAGGTCTATATTTATATTCTGTTTTATTCTTTACTGGTTTATCTTTGCATTTATTTTATATTGGCCCTTTACGCTGCTCCTCAGTTCAGCCTCTGTCTGAAACAGGCTGTTTTAGCTCCTGTCTCTTTAAAGCCCCTCTCCCAGTAAGCCCGCTCTGTTCTGCTTGGCCAGCTCTCAGAGGCTGCCACCATGTTTTGGAACTTTGACTGTGTTAACATAGATATGCGACATATAACAGTATATTAATAACAGAAAACCACAGAAAGCATAATATGTCCCCTCTGAGTGTGTGTTTGGCCATACTTATGTTGGAAAATCTGCGCCCCCTGCTGTGCATTTAGCAGAGGTGTTTCTGGTTGACAACTATGGCTGCCCATAGTAATGATCCCTGTTTAGTGGGTAATTAATTTAAATCCTTAATTTATAATAATTCCACCTGCAGGTGGATCACAGACTTCCTGTCCGACAGGAAGCAGCATGTGAAGCTGGGGAAGCATGTCTCCCATGACTCCGTGACCATCAGCAAATCAAGGCTGCATCCTTTTTCAACATCTCTTCTCCCTGTACACCAATAGCTGCACCTTCAGTCATCAGTCTGTCAAGCTTCTGAAGATGGCACCATCCTCATTGGGCTCATTGAGATGAGACCGCCTACAGATGGGAGGTTGACTATCTGGTGACTTGGCGGAGACAAAACAGCTTGGAGCTCAGTGCTCTAAAGACAGTGGAGATAGTTGTGGATTTCAGAAGGAACACAGCCCCAGCCGCCCCCATCACCCTGTGTGACTTCTCAGTCGATACTGTGGAGTTCTTACACTTCCTGGGAACCATCATCACCCAGGACCTCAAGTGGGAGCTTAACATCAGCAACCTCACCAAGAAGGCTCAGCAGAGAATGTACTTCCTGCAGCAGCTTAAGAAGTTCAATCTGCCAAAGTAAAATGGTGCACTTCTACACCACCATCACTTAGTCCATCCTCATCTCCTCTATTGCTATCTGGTATGCTGCTGCAATTGCCAAGGATAAGGGCAGACTGCAGTGTATCATCCACTGTGCTGAGAAGGTGATCAGCTCCAAACTGCCATTCCTCCAGGACCTGCACACCTCCAGGACACTGAAGCAAGCAGGTAAGATCATGGCTGACCCCTCCCATCCTGGACATAAATCTTTTGAAACATTCCCCTCCAGCAAGAGGTTGAGCTCTGTCAAGACCAAAACCTCACACCACAAAAACAGTTTCTTCCTGTCTGCAGCTGGCCTCATCAACAAGGCCTGGGACCCCCACTGACATGGACTCTATCCCTCCCATGGATATTACACTTTATATTAACGTAAAACCCCATAACCTTATATTTGCACATCTATGATCTTGAATCTAATATCGCGCCTCACATGAATGCAACTTGTATTATCATTATTATTAGTAGTAGTAGTAGTAGTTGTAGTAGTATTGATTGCATACTGCAAATACTGTTTAATCCTGGTTAATATTTTGTACATTTTATCTCATTCTTATGTCAATATGAGTGTTAAGGAATTGCATACTAATATACTTTGGTTGGTTTCTTATTTTAGGGCTGCAGCTGTGGATCAGAGGTAGAGCAGATGGTCCACTAATCAGGAGATTGGATGTTCAATCCCCGACTCTCCCTGTCCGCATGTCAAAATGTCCTTGGGCAAGATCATGAACCCGAAATTGGTCCCCAAAGGCTGTGCCACCAGTGTGTGAGTGTGTGTGTGAATGCGCATTAGAAACTCCTCCTTGCATGGCAGCCTCTGTCATCAGTGTATGAATGTGTGAATGTTGGCATGTATTGTAAAGTGCATTGAGTGGTCGGAAGACTAGAAAGGCACTATATAAATGCGGTCCATTTACCATTTACAGTTGTTACTAATTTCTGATGTGCATAGACTAATAAATGGTAAATGGACTTTACTTGTATAGCGCCTTTCTAGTCTTCCAACCACTCAAAGCGCTTTTACACTCCGAATCACATTCACCCATATTCATACACTGAATGGGTACAGGTGCTACCATGCAAGGTCCCAACCTGCCTGTCAGAGGAAATCTAATCATTCGCACACATTCACACACTGATGGCACAGCCATCAAGAGCAATTTGGGGTTAAGAATCTTGCCCAAGGACACATCAACATAGGGACTGGAGGAGCCGGGAATCAAACCACCAATCTTCCGATTGGTGGCCGACCTGCTCTACCTCCTGAGCCACAGTTGCCCCAAAATACTGGTAGAGTTAACATTTTGAGTTCCACAACAATCCTGTTTTAATGTGTTATGTATCTTATATACATGTGTTATGCAATTCATTGTTCTTCAAATAGGCTAGTTGTCTTTTTCTTAAAAAGACAAATATACAGCTTTAATTTGAAGGATTACATTGATTGTAACAAGCAAAACATTTACTGGGAACAAGCTGGCTCAACAGAGGCCTCCAATTATTTTAAATACAGCTTTATTTGAGTGTTGCTGTTTCTTTTTGTAAATGAAAATATTATATTATATATGTCTAAAAATGAAAAACAAAACAAAAAAAGTATTATCATGGACAATGTACATTTTACTGTAGCCTACTCACAACCTATTCATACCCCTGCTTTATTAGGCTACATTCTTTTCAATACAACTTCATTTACCTGTTACTGTGTCTTTTGGCAAACACATCCACAAAATCATCAAGATTTATGGCCCTAGCCCTTATTGACTCTACACTTAACAGCCCAAATTACTCAATTGCTGGTCACTCATTGTATTTCTCAAGACAGTCTTGACTAACTTTAGCACAGATAAATGGCACTCACATGCTGCAGTGCTCACAGGTAATGCAAGTTTAATTTTGCAAAGTTTAAACATCTCATGGAACATCTTCCTATATGGCTTAAGGAAGACTGTGAGCTCTTTTAAACAGGTTGGTGTTTCCAAGCCACTAGTTTGCTTCCTATCGAGAAATTGCTTAAGCTGAGAGATCTCATATTCTAGATCCTCAGTGCTGCAGTTGTATTGTGAGGCAAATGGAAAGACAACATTTTCTCACAAAATGTGGGACTGCAGGGATTCAAGGCTTTTATTCCTTCCAATCACCTCAGAGAGAAGCACATCAACAATTGGAATGAATGAACCCACCCGAAATGACTCCATATCTGTTTTGACCTGTCTTTGAACTATTAAAGTGAAAATGTAATACCCTTCAAGCCTAGAGCTTGGTGTGACCTGATGCCCTGGATGGCCTGGAGGTGCAACACTGATGTTTTCTTTCACATGAGCTATTATGAAAAATAAACATTATAAATTTAAATGAATAGTACCTAATGTAAAGTATCAGATAGAAGCATATTATGCATACTTGGAGGCCTGATGACCAAAACTTTGCTCTGCGCACCATATGAGTAGTTAACATTATGGATATGATTTGGATTGTAACATAAAAAGATAAGCTAATATTAAATGGATCATGATCCTGTCATGATATTGTTGCACAAAGCACAGATACTCTGACTTACACTTTAAAAGGGGAACCGTGGTTTGAATAGAGGGGACACTGGGCTATTAAATAGGATTTTTTTTTAAAAATCAAATGTTTATTCATGTAACTCTATTGCTTCCATAAGTCCATATTAACAGTCTGATTATTTCAAAGGGCCATCAGACACTGAGCCATGCTCAAGTTGATCATTCAAAATCTTCAGTTCTAATTAAAAACATCATTAATAATATTCTAAACAGAAAATACATTATTTTAAAAAATGCAATAAATGTACTATTGCTACTACTAATAATGATAATGATAAGAGGAAGAAGAAGAATGTTATTATTATTGAGAAGGATATCATGGACATCATTGCCAATATGAGAGATTCGGCAGCTGGTCATGGTGAGATCTGGTCATGTTTGGTCATTAAAATTAGCTCCTCAATTATCAAGCCATTTGACCTATATATTTACCAAATCTCAAGGAACTGGAATAATACCTAAAGACCTTAAACTTACTGAAGTAGTTCCTGTGTTTAAATCTGGAGACTGAAGTTCATTTAACAGTTACCGCCCTATTTCTGTCCTTCCATGCTTTTCAAAGATTTTGAAAGTTGGTTTATAACAGAATGATGAAACATTCGCAGGAGTGGAACATCCAGTATGAACACCAATATGGATTTAGGAGAAATTATTCTACAGAAATGGTTGTGCTTCAACTGGTTGACAAAATTCATACTGCTTTGAATAACAATGAATATGCTTTAGGAATATTTCTTGACTTACCTAAAGCTTTTGACACTGTTAATCATGACATCTTACTCCAAAAACAGTTACACTATGGTTTTACTGGAATCACTTATAAATGGTTTTACAATTATATTCATAATTGACAACTGTTTGTTATCATGAATGGTCATCGGATAGTGCCATTTTAGCATGTGGGGTCCCACAGGGATCGATTCTAGGACCATTCCTATTTCTTATTTATATTAATGACCTGGCTGCAGCATTGTCCTTGTTCGCAGTACTTTTTGCCAATGATGCTAATTTATTTCTCTCACATACTAATTTCTCCGTACTTATGGCCAAAGCAAATTCTGATTTAGGAAATATTTCCAAATGGTTCAAATTAAACAAATTATCTATCAATGTCAAAACATCCAATTTTATCATATTTACATCAAAAAATAAAAAAATATTGTAAATCTAATTATTGTCTCTCCATTGGAAATAACTCAATTACCCAGGTCTCATCCACAAGTTTCCTTGGAAATGACTTTTGTATTTGCTTATAATGTGTAATGAGGTGAGATTACTACCATAAACCTCTAGGGGTTTTCTAAATCTCATCTGCACAATTTGTTTTTCTTTTGTTGTTGTGTTTATGGTACTTTGTTTTTACTGTGCAATAAAATTTAAAAAATAAATAAATAAATAAAAATTGAGTGAAGTTGTGATGGGAAAAAGTTGTGTAAACATAAGTTTAAACATGGGTTTACTGTGTTCTTATTGAATTGTTGCCTGTCATTTTGTCTGCATATGTTTGGTAATTGCAGTGTTTGGTTGATATTCTAGTGTCAGCCACTTGGTGGCGCTGTTCAGACAGCAGGTGGTTTTGTGGAGTTGAGAATACGTAGAGACAGAAAAACAGAGAGAGAGGAGAGAATTTGGGGATCAAAAGAAATGTAATGGCAGCATATTGCGTTCTGTGTTCGGACTTTGCTAAAAAGTTATGAGGAAAACTCAAAACATATTGAAATGTTTTATTCCCTCTCATACACCTGCATCACTTACATTATTATTATTATTATTATTATTGTTGTTGTTGTTGTTGTTGTTGTTGTTGTTTTAAAGGTAATAAAAAATGTACAGTAAAGGTGTGTTTATTCACCCATAAATAGTTCACAATAATCAAATTCAGACAACAATAAGTAACTTTATAACTCAAGTTATAACTGCAAAACACACTTAAAATGGACAATGGCACATTTAAATTGAGAGATCAATGCTTAAAATTAAAATGCTTAAATTCCTAAACTCCAGTGAAAGCAACTTGCGCAAGTCCTATTTAGACAAATGAAATGCTCAGGCTGTGGCACAAAGCCTACTGAAATATACCACCAAATAAATCCCCCAAATAATTTCATTAAACAAACTTATTGTAAAAGGTACAAAAATGCAAAAAAAAAAAAATTAAAAAAGGTTTTGAAAAAATATTGTTTTAAAAAAACAATAACGATTTGATTCCACTGGGCCAGAGCTGATCACAGCCACTCTAGACAACGCTTGTGATTTCACCAGACACGCCACAGCACATTTCAGAAGCATCCCAAAAGTGGCTCTCCTATCTATTTTTGATGTCAAGCTGCACAGAGCAGAGCAGGAACAGGGCAGGAAGTCACAGAAACAGCATAGAGCATCCGGTCAATTCAGAATAAAACACCCTCTGCAGACTACCAATCATACATCAACAATAAACACAATTAAGACAGACAAATAAAGAAACCATTTAACTGTGCAGCCTACTTACCCATAGTTGGGGCGGCTGTGGCTCAGGAGGTAGAGCAGGTCGTCCACTAATTGGAAGATCAGCGGTTCGATTCCTGGCTCGTCCAGTCCACATGTCGATGTGTCCTTGGGCAAGACACTTAACCCCGAATTGCTCCTGATGGCTGTGCCATCAGTGTATGGATGTGTATGAATGATTAGATTTCCACTGATGGGCAGGTTGGGACCTTGCATGGTAGCCCCTGTACCATTCAGCGTATGAATATGAGTGAATGTGATTTGTAGTGTAAAAGCGCTTTGAGTGGTCGGAAGACTAGAAAGGCGCTATACAAGTACAGTCCATTTACAAAAGTCAAGGAAAAATGACCAAATCAACAAAATCTGAGCAAGTCAACAAAATCAGGCAGTTCAGTTGCACTGCTACTGTAGTAATTACATTAGCTTAAAGGTATTTGTTCAGCTTTGCCTTTAGGCTACTGTAATTATTGTAGTAGCAGCGCATCTGGATTTAAAAGGCAGCTAGCTTGTCTGCAGCCAAAACACTCCACTTCTGAGGTGCTCCTGGTGGGAAATTAAGCTGTCCGGAGGATAGAACAAAACCGCGTCGCAGCCGGAACGCATCAGCATTGGAATGTGACGTAGCAGAAGGAGCTGGAAAGAGAGGGGTGGGGTTTTACCAAGTCACCACTGCACTCCCTGTTGACACCCTCTCTCAATGGAAAAACCAAACCAGAACAGAGCTAATAAAGTCAGTTAATGTGCTGGGGCGAACCCTGAAAGTGGAACTGCAGAGCAGTGTACACATACCTGTGCCCCCGACACCCCCACCTCTGTCCACATTGGGATGACCACAGTCATCCTATCTGCCTCCACTGCGGCCAGCTTGGACATTTTTGTAGAGAGTGCCCTCAGTGCCAACCAAGTCAGCTTCTGTTAAACTGCCAAACCTGGCCACTGTAGGGGAAGTGGAAGGGGAACCAGCAACTGAAGTAACACAAAAGCCCTCCTTTGTTGTAAATTGTCCAGCTGTGGAAGTGATAGCTGGAGGAGTGACCATTCCCTGCCCATTAGATGCTAGATCGCAAGTGACTATTTTTAGAGAAGCTTTTCTAAAGAATCTTTTTAAAATTCACCATACTGAAGAAAGGCCAATATAAGCTGGCTAAAACTAAAAGCAGCCAATGGTCTGCATATCCCTCATGTTCATTCTGTGATGTTGGATTTTAAAGTTGGGGGGATCAAGGTTCCCCAGGGGGAGGTCCTAATTGTGTCTGATGACTGCATGGGGGTCACACGAGGGGCTGCTGGGAATGAATGTCACTAGGCCTGTGTGGGAGAATGTTACTGGTGGTGGACATCCAGGTCTACAGGCTTTCAAGTCCATCATCTATAAGGACTCACATAAGGAATGGGAGAGAGCGTTTGCTTGCTGTCAGAGGGTCATGACCACAGGATCCTCAGAGGATCAACCCATCGCTGCCCAGCTGACCAAACAGCAGCCTGTGATAGTGTCCTCGCAGAGTGAGATGATGCTGTGGATACAGGTTCTTGGGGATTTGGGTAAAGCAAAATTTACTGCTTTGGTGGAGTGAATGGACACAGAAACCGAGTGAAAGTAGCCCATATGGTGGTCAAGGTTACTGAAAATAGGGTAAGGGTGCAGGTGGGAATCCCCCATCACCAGTCATTAGCTAAGGTGTGTCAGAAATGACCTGAGCAAATCCATGCAAATGAACTTGTGTTGCAGGAGCTGTCAGATGGGGAGCTGGAGATGGTGGAGCTGGAAGTCCAGGTACTAGCAGAGGACAACACTGCAGGAGGCCGTCCTCAGTGTGACAACCTCACTAAAACACAACAGGAGAGAGCAGCCCAGCTTCTGGCTAAATGAAGATGTGTCTTCTCCCAAGATGAGGATTTTGGTTGCACCACTGCTGTGTTACATCAGATACCCACAGATACACCCAACCTTCTAGAGAAAGATATTGGCCTGTTCCACCTAGTCTTTACCAAGAGATGAGATCAAGACACATACAGAGTATGCTAGAAAAAGGGGTAATTAGGGAGAACAGCAGTCCATGGGCAGCCCCAGTTGTATTGGTTAGGAAGAAATGTGGGTTCTGGAGAGCGGAGTGGTATTCAACCTTAGACCTTGGCAAGTAGAGGGACCCTGCAGACAAGAAAAAGGGGTGCATTTACCAGCCCCTTAAGGGCTCCATGAGTTCAAGAGGATGTCTGTTTGGACTCTGTAATGCCCCAGCAACCTTCCAGAGATTGATGAAGTGCTGCCTTGGATCTCAGGTAAATGGCTGATATCATCGTATATTCTGAAAGTTTTTACATGCATCTGATTCACCTGGAGAGTGTTTAAGAAACTTCGTGAACATGGACTGAAGCTTCATCCCAGCTCCCCTACATGCCCTCATCCATTGGCACTAAGCAGTTGAGCTGCAAGAACCAGCCAGCCAATTGACTGGGACTCAAGTTGCCAAGAAGCCTTGGAGAGACTAAAAAATGTTGGTGAGTGCCCCAGTCTTGGCCTATATTGACTTTAGATTACCATTCAGGCTTTACTGATGCCTGTTTTGAAAGTCTTGGTGCAGTTCTTCCTCAGGTGCAGGGTAGTGAGGAGTGTAATGACAAGAACTATGGCTCCCTTAAATTAGAACTTGCTTTGAAATGGGAACAGTAATGAGAACAGTAATGCTGACGCTATGTCACAGAGACCACTGGAAGAGCCCCTGTCTGGAGTGATGGTTGCCACAGAAGATGTAAAGGACCAAGAGGAGGCCTGAAGATTGGGCACACACAAACACGAGGATTCCACATTAAGATTTGCAATGATTATGGTACGACAGGGTAAACAAACATGATATACACAGGGGCATGGGACAAAACTGTTGAAGCTTTATGCTAGATGTTGGGCCCAGCTATGTGTAAAGAGGAATCTCCTCTTGAGAATATGGGAAAAAAGAGGTTAAATTAACTGTTTGAATAGATTGTGGTACCACCTGGATGGAGGAAGCTGGTCTGGAAGAAATATCAAGAGGCTGCTGGCTATCTAGCAGGAGCAAAAACTGTTTGCTGCAGCAAAGATTCTATTGGTCAGGACAGGCAATGATATCCATCAATAGTCTACCAACTGCTGTTATTTTCTGTCCCAACAGTCACGTTTCCTCTAGAACTAGTGGCAGTGGATTACTTGTCCCTGGGGAAGCATACAGACACACACTCCTATGTCTTGGTTGCTGTAGATTTATTCTCCAGGTTTGCATGGGCTGTCCCTACAAAAGACCAAATGGCTACATCAACCTCTAAAATGCTGTGGCAAAATGTGTCAAGTGGCAACTAAGCAGGTGAACCCAAGTACGAACAATGACAGGCCAGAGACAGGATTGGAATGAAACAGTGTTTATTTTCAGAATGGCAGGGCTAGTTAGCCAGGTGAGGCCCAGGGAATGGTTCACAGCAGAGCCAGGTGGAGATCCCAAGGTGAAGAATGGAGCTTGGTGGGTCCAGGTTAGGAGAATGAGGCAGACAAGATGAGGCAAGGTCCAGGAGACAGGGGCCAGAGGGTGGAGCAGATGGAACTGCAGGGAAGAGGGAATAAGATTCAGATTGTATATAAGCAACAAACAACTATCAAATAAGCTTAGGCACAAACAGCTGAGAGCACAGTACTGAGTCAGTACTGTGAGTGAGTGGATGTGGCAGAGCTGAGAATATATAGGCAGGGTTGATTGCAGGATGAGGTGCAGCTGGTGGTGCTCTGCCCTGACTCCGGCACACCTGTCTCCACTCAAACAATCAGACACACACACACACACACACACACACACACACAAGGAGAAGAGGGAGAGAGCCACTGGAGAAGTGACAGTTAGGAAGACATGGAAGTAGATGTGTACGGAGTGTCAGGGGAGACAGTAGGCGCAGATGTAACACCATGTGATACAGCCTTTTGGTTGCACAGAGAGAGAACATTCTGATCATGGAGATGCGTTTGAATATGCTGTTGTTTCAGAATTGTGTCACCTGTTTGGAACCTGAGAGAGCCATACTACCCCTTATCATATCCAGGGTAATGGCTCAATGGAGATGTTTAACCATACCTTGTTGACCATTTTGAGACCCTTTGTTATGCACATTTGAGCTAATGAGACAGTGGCAAGGCACACCCAGATGGTCCTCATTAGAAACTTTTGTTGGAGGGCCCAAGGGAAGTTAGTGCCCAGGTGGGTCAGGAAACCATTTGTTGTAATTTCTACTTCTTTTTCTTGACAGCCCTGACAACCTGAGACCTTATCCATATTCCTCTGGACAATAAACACAAGAGGTAGAACCTCCACAGCCTTGCACAGAGGTGAGTGGGTATTCCACTGACACTCTCTATTAGGCCCCTAGGGATCCCAGTGCAGCCACAGCCAACAGTGGATCCATCAATTACAGGTCCTGGAGAGTCACCTCATTTGTTGTACCACCTGAACCTGGTGAGTCATCCCAGGAAGCTGTATCAGCCATCGCCTGTGCCCCAGCTCCTGATCAAAGTCTTAAAAATCAGTCCATTCCACAAATCAACTTGTGTGAACTTTGGGGTCAAGCCTGCCCGGTATTGTATTGAATAGAAAATGTTGTCTGGACAACAACTGATAAAGTTAGGGGGAGTGTCACAAAGTGCAATAGAGACTTTTATTATGTTTATTATATTTGATCTTTTTGGCTTGGTTTGCTTCTATTTTATCTGTTTTAGGTTGCTGTGTTCTTCTCTTTAGGCAGCACGTACATTCCTTCACTGAAGGACACTGATTGATCCACACCTGTAGATAGTTTCAATCAGTGTGCTCCACCCAAAAGAGCGGATTGAGCAGTAAAGTAAGCAGGCAAAAGCTGACACAGTGGAGAGTGGACATAAGGGACTGAAGAGCTGACAAGGGGACTACAGCGGGGCAGTGGGCATGGAGTCCAAACCAGAGAGAGCAAAGGAGACAACGGCACCAGACAGCCAAGACATTGAGAAAGGTGCTAGCCCACAGGGCTACAAGGCAAGTGCAACTTCCACTTCACATGCCATATACTACACGTGCCACACTGGGGTCCGTCTGACTGAGACGGTGTAGGAGGAGGCATCGACGCTATGGACAGATGCAGTGCCAATTGTGAGAGAAAGCCATATTAATAGAGTGACACATACTGAAAACAGTCAGTTTTAGATTTTTCTTTGCTCAATGCATTGTCGATTGCCACATTCAAATTGTGGCCAAAGCACTTGAGCCGTGGCCAGTATAGGTCTGATAACAGTGTCTGCAGTGATGTTGGCCTTGTTGTCTGTCGGATGCTTTTTTTTCTCCTCTATTCCCAAGGCTTGCAGTCCCTCTTGGAGCACTCCAGCAAGTACGTCAGCAGTGTGACTCTCCAGGGCAAAAGTGATCCCAAGGCATTTGGAATTTGATGTGCGTCCTCAGAAACATAGTGAGCTGTTATGGGCATATAGGGAGACATATTAATGCTGGACCACATGTCTGTAGTCAGAGCAATAAAGTGGGTCTCTTTTAAGTCACTGGCAATATCCACTGTCAGCTTGTTGTAGAGATCAGGGATGGCGGTGTTTGAGAAGTATTTTCATGCTGGCAGCTTGTACTGCCTGTTCAACAAAAAAAAAAAAAATGTTTGTTTCAACACCTCAAAGTCTCTAGCACTCTGGTACTCAATTACCTATTTCCCGTGACTCAATATCTG
Organism: Thunnus maccoyii; assembly: GCF_910596095.1. NCBI lineage: Eukaryota > Metazoa > Chordata > Actinopteri > Scombriformes > Scombridae > Thunnus > Thunnus maccoyii. Next base: position 34,421,924 of record NC_056542.1, read on the forward strand.
GTTGGTTTGAACTGAGTTTTAATTGTTTTATCGTTTTAATCAGCTTTTGCTTATTTTAACCAGTTTTCATTTTGAAAACAAAGACCTAAACACTAATGACATAACGAGACGGCACTCTCTAAGTCAGTGTCAGACAGCCTGCTGACAGCTTGGCAATCACCACTCCAGCAGTAACACAGAGACTTGTCACTGGAGTTTGGACAGCAGGATTTACTATTATTCCAAGAAGCTGACTCAGGCTGAAACTTACCAGAGCTGATACATCCGCAGCAGGCCAGTACTAGGCCCTCAATGGTAAGTTTCTCTTCCCGGATTGGAAATCCACCATTTCACTGCTGCAGGCCACTACGGAGCTCACATGAGTACGTTTTCTCACTGCTCCTCTGGTGTACTTACTGCAGTTGAAAGTTTCGCGCGGCTCTCTGTCTGTCCCTGTTGTTTGCTGGCTATGGTCTCTTTTACAGCTCAAACAGGGTGTGAAGCACACACATCCAAAAAACTTTCACAGATCAAAAATCACACTAAAGGCAAGAATCAGACAAAAAATCGGCACACTGTACTAGTAGCTCCCAGCAATTTTAATTGAGCAGCATTTCAATCTACCAGAGATCTTCATCAGGCATTGTCAAATCAGCATCATAAAGCAAGACAAGCAATATGTCAAATTTTTAAAAATGAGACAAATTTTTTTTTCGTTTATTTATTGAGGAAAATTAGCCAGTCACATATTTGTATGAGGCAAAAGTATGTGAACCCCTGCTTTTAAGTAATTGTTGTGACCCCCTTTTGCAGCGATAACCTCCTCCAAACATTTCCAGTAACTGCTTATCAGCCATGCATATCAGCTTGGAGGAATTTTAGCCCATTCCTCCTTACAGAACAGTCTCAACTCAGGGATGTTAGTGGGCTTCTTTGCATGAACTTCCTGCTTCAGGTCCTTCCACAGCATTTCTATAGGATTAAGGTCAGGAGTTTAACATGGCCATTCCAAAACATTAACTGTCTTTTGCTTTAACCATTCTTTCGTAGAGCAACTTGTGTGTTAAGGCTCGTTTTACTGCATTATCCACTTTCTGTTGAGCTTCAGTTCACAAATGGATACCTCCAAAATTTTCCTGTAGAATTTGCTGGTACAATTCAGAACTCATAGCTCCATCAATGATTATAAGCCGTCCTGGTCCAGAGGCAGCAAAGCAGGCCCAAACCATGATAATGTCACCACCATGTTTCACTGATGGGATAAGGTTTTTATGCTGGAATGCAGTGTTTGCTCATCGCCAAACATAACGGTTCTCATTCAAACCAAAAAGTTTGATTTTGGTCTCATCCATCCACAGAATTTTTCCAATTTCCTTCTGGCTTATCCACATGGTCTTGAGCAAACCGTAGATGGCAGCAATGTTCTTTTTGGAGAGAAGTGGCTTTTTTCCTTGCAACCCTGCCATGCACACCACTGATGTTCAATGTTCTCCTGATGGTGGACTCATGAACATTGACTGTAGCCACTGCAAAAGAGGCCTTTAGTTTATGTTACCCTTGGGTCCCCTGTGGCCTCCTCCCCCTTGTGGACTATTACACACCTTGCTCTTGGTGTGATCTTCGTTGTTCGACCACTCCTGGGGAGGGTAACAATGGTGTTGGATATCTTCCATTTCTACATGATCTGCCTACAGTCGACTGGTTGAGTCCAACCTCTTTAGAAATGGTTTTGTAACCCTTTCCAGCCTGGTGAGTATCAGCAATTCTTCTTCTAAGGTGCTCAGAAATCTCCTTTGTCCGAGCAATGACACACTTCCACAAACCTGTATTGTGAGAGTTCTTGTATCACTAGAACCATAAGGTCAAAAGAGCACTTGTTGGTGATTTCACACCACTTGTCACAGAATGTGGGATTAGTCAGACCGGCATTCAGGGACTTCTGAATCCGGAGGCCACAGGAGATCCTTTTTTGTCACAAATAGTCACTTAATGTGACTGCATGTAGAAAAGTCTTGTTTCACAGTTGTATAGGTTCTTCAAGATCTTCTTTGCATCTTCTTTGTCCATGAGGATGTAGTTGTATCCTCAGAGAGAGACTCTTTGAAGATAATTTTCTCATAGTCTCTCATAAATTGAAGTGTTGCTTTGCAATGTCATATTCAATACTAATAAGGGACTATGCAGTATTTATGAGAAGGAGGAGGGTGGTGCAAAACGGGGAGGCACGTCAAATTATTTTTTAAGCCCTGGGCAGGGACATATGTTTTTTATTTTGGCTTAGGGGAATGACATACAACTTTAAATGGCTGCATTTTGTATTTATTTTAAATACGTTTTTCTTTTCAAAATAGTGTGGAAAAAAAGTGTCTTACTGCTGTATGGTGATGGGACTCAGAAAACATATATAAATTTACAGAGGGCCAAGTAATTCAAATGACAGTTGAATTGACCAATCATAACCATATCTTCCCTTCAAATGGGTGGGCTTTGTTGTCACTATTTTATGACAAGTTCAGCCTGCTGTGTAAATGGGTCCACACCATTACCATACTGGTACATTTGTGGTGCACCGAGTAGGCAGAGTCTGCACACCATTGGACGGTTATTGTACTCGGCAGATACGCCAGATCTGCCACCAAATTTCAGTGGCGAGAGTGGTGTTCATGTCACCACAACTACATGGCCCATACAAACACAAAAAATCAAGGGAGACTGATAAGACAGGGAACTGATTAATGTCATTTAGGCTTACATAAAATCATATTGTGAATGTTACTGTCCATGCTGGCAATTATTTGTCAGCTAGGAAAGCTACCATGGCTTTTGCCCTGTAGACCTACATTGTTGTTTGTTTTGTCAGCTGATATTTACGTGGTTGCTACCGCTGGATGACAGATTACACTCCATTTGAACACATAGTTTAAACAGTTTTCCTGGCCTTCACCATTATGTGTTGAGCAGTGCACCAGCGCACTGAAATGGAGTGGACACAATCACAAACGGTAGAGTGGGTTGTGCACTAATCCGAAGATCGGCTGTATGATTCCCGGCTCCTCCAGTCCGCATGTCGAAGTGTCCTTGGCAAGATACTGAACCCCAAATTGCTCCTGATGGCTGTGCCATCTGTGTGTGAATGGTTAGTTCCCTCTGATGGACAGGTTGGGACCTTGCATGGTAGCACCTGTACCCATTCAGCGTATGAATGTGTGTGAATGGGTGAATGTGATTTGTAGTGTAAAAGCGCTTTGAGTGGTTGGAAGACTAGAAAGGCGCTATACAAGTAAAGTCCATTTACCATTTATTAGTCTATGCACATCAGATAATTAGTAACAACTGTAAATGGTAAATGGACCGCATTTATATAGCGCCTTTCTAGTCTTCCGACCACTCAATGCACTTTACAATATATGCCAACATTCACCCATTCACACGTACATTCATACACCGATGACAGAGGCTGCCATGCAAGGAGGAGTTTCTAATGCGCATTCATTCATTTAGTGTAAAGAAGCTTTGAGTGGTCAGAAGACTAGAAAGGTGCTATACAAGTACAGTTCATTTACCATTTAATAATGACAAACCAGGGGGAAAAAAACAGATCAACAAGCCGGGAGTAACCACGGCTATTGAGGATTATCCATGTCTTTTTCAAGATTAACTTTTATGAAAAATTGGAGTTAATCGGCAAAGGAAGACCTACACCAGAGATAATTTGGTGCAGAAAACCAAGACTTTCTTCAACTCCAGGATTTTGTTTTCAAGTAACTTCCGGTAATGCGATCATCAAAGGGTACGTTATTAAAGTCTAATAATGGCCGCCGTGCCAACTGATATTTTTCTGGCCGCTGCTATTTATTTATTTATTACGGTTAATTTGGGAAAACGGTCATTAATATGCACATGTTGCTAATGTTGGCTGTGTGCACACTGTGATGTATGTGTGTGTGTGTGTGTATAGGCTTATTAAATTTTGTTAGTTTTGTTTGGTAGGAGGGGTGGCTGTGATGCACCCATATTCTGGTGAAGTGCACACACAGCTTGTGTGATGATACGATTATTTGTAAGGAGGATTTGCATTTTGCTTAAAAAATTAGCTGTGCGTTTTGGTGATAACTCTCACTCCCTCCATTTGCTCATTCCATTGGTGTCCTATTTTTGTGTCAGAGCTGGAATTGTCATGGGTAACTTTTGCAGTGCTATAGGAGAGGCCACAGTAAGTTGGGCTGGTAGTCTGCTTTTTTTCTGACGAGGGAATAGGCGTCAGAGGGCCATGGTTTAAGAGTCATGGTTTGCTATTAAACATACCCTCATACCTTTTGTATGAATATAATAAAATATGGTTATTTATAGTGGAAGGAGGGGTCTGCATTTCCCCCCAGTCACTCACTTGTTTTCTGCTGGCCGCCCAAAAGCAGCAGCCCCAGAGCTCACTGCTAACCCATGCCCAGCAGCAACACTTCATTACCAGCCCATGGCCTGGAAGTAGCCGCCCCACGCCCCAGCAATAGCAGCAGCAGCCTGGCACCCAGCTTGCAGCCCTGTAGTGGCCAGCCTGTGGCACAGTAACAGCAGCTTCAAGGCCAGTTTGCGAGTTGTTTGCTGTTTATTCAATACCAAAGACTAACACCACGGTCAGCATAATGGTGTCAGCCATTGAGCTCATCCATATCAAATCTGAGTTGCAATAAATAAAAATTTTGATTGATGAACTCCCTCAACGTAAGGCTCAGCTGTGCTCCACATTAGCTGACATCCAAATAGACTTAACTGAGGAACCAGTGAAACCGGTATGATGGCCCTGGACCTTCTCACAGCCTTACAATATGGTCCTCAGTGGTAAAGGGAGAGAGAAGACTCTCCATCCCCCTTTTCGACCCTGAGACTGAACTCCCCCTGAGAAACACATTCACTCCTCTGGCTGAGCTTGATAGCTCATTTCCTCCACTTGCAGCTAGTAGTGCTAGTAACCAATTCATATCATCTATGAGGAAATGTCCTGCCTCCCCTCCTTCATCCAGTGGTACAGGCTCTCCACCTGACCCATGGCCTGAGGCCAAGCGTCCCCAGGTAGATCATCCTGCCCGTAAGCCCAGCATAACACCTCCACATAGCTCTCCTGCACCTCTGTCTTCCCAGCCTGCATCTGCCCTATTACCATCTACTGTAGAGGATGAGGGACCTGATACAGCTGCTAATGCTGTGACAGTTCTTGTAAATCATCCTAGCAACCTAGTCATCTATGGTGGGGGATGTCTCAACGGTCAGCCTGAGATCTTTTTGATCGGCAATTCTATCATTAGGTTTGTCAAACTTCCTGGTAGCATTACCTACTGTTTCTCTGGATTTAAAGTATTTGATGTCATTGAACAAATTTCTGCTATACTTGATCTTTACTTTGTCCACATTGTTATGTGCACGTTGGAGCTAATGATGTAATGTTTAGACAATTGACCAAACTTCAGTCTGACTTTGAGTCTCTGACAATAACTATAGAGAGCCTTGGGAAAACTATATCCTGTCTGGCCCCATCCCATCCTTAGGAAAGGGTTCAGGGCATTTTAGACACTTTTTTAGCCTGCATTGCTGGTTACAGAACTTCTGTATTGCTACAGGATATTGTTTCATAAGTGACTTCGATTTATCCTGGCCCAGGGAGGACCTGTACAAAAAGGATGGTATTCATCCAAATGGACTGAGGGTAAAACAACTGACTTTCAGGGTGTATTAATTCTATAACATCACTGGCCTGACAATTACCTACTTCTGAAAACAGTTTGTCAAATCGTCATTGCCCTGTCTTTGATCCCCTTATATAACTGAATCTGTGCCTGCTGACTTTCTGAGCCTTAATTCTGTTGTCATTCCCTGTAATTCTGATCCTTCTCTGACAGACTGAAGCCTACCCCAGTACCAGAAACTTGATCATGTGAATTTATTAGTCTCTCAAGCAGACTCTCTTTCAGAGACACGGCTTAAGAATGGCATTAGTGTTTGTGAGGTAGCCTTAGATGATTATAATCTTTTTAGAATTGGAAGAAGTGGCGGGGTGGCCATTTATGTCAAATCTTGTTTTTCTGTGTCTATTCTACATGCTGTTACCATGCACAAATGTTTTGAATTCATTGCCCTAAACACAAATAGTATGTCTAATAATTCAATTGTTGTAATTCAGATTTATAGACCTCCTTCAGCTTATGCGAGGTCTATTGATTATCTGAGTTACTCTCTCAGTATACCAACTGAGAAATGATAGTTCTGGGAAATTTTAATATTGATTGGTTGAGTGTTGCTTCTTAACTTAAACATGGTTAAAGCAAGACTATGTTGTGCTGGTAGTTACAGGACACTGGCACATTCAACTCTGTTTATATCTAACTACTGATACTTCTAAAGAGAGGGAAACGCAGTTTGATTGGGAGTGGACTATGATACAAGAACAGGACAGAGAGGGACAGAAACATGTCTTCAGAAAGTGTGAAACATTCAGCCCCTTATTAATGATTCATAATCATTTATAACTGCAGGACTGATGACTTACCAATGACTGTGACTATTAAGTAATTATTAACTATTTACAACACCCAATATCTTACAACTAAATCTACTTTTGAGTGAAGCTAGAAGACAAAAAGGCAAAATAGCACATTGAATGTTTTCAGTTAGCTAAAGTAAAACATCTGTAATAGTACCGATCTAGTATTACCACAACAACAATTATAAATAGTTTTTTTTAACAGGGTGCAAAATGCTGAGACTGCATTCACAGTTCCTGTGCAAATGACCAAATGGACCATCATAACTGATTATGAATCATTTAATAAACGTGTTCTAAATTATCAGGCTTACAGTTACTTATTAATTTAATAAGCCAGTAATGAAAATAATTAGAGTCTGCATTTATAACTGGTCATAAATTGTTAATAAATATATCTTTATCTGAATGCCCTGCAGCCCTTTCTTTCTTCTTTGTGCAAGAGCAGCAAGAATTTCATTGTATGACATTCCAAGGTGAAAATAAAATTTGATAAGCTGAGTTCTCTTCAATATATGGTGGCTGTCTGTATCTGAAGTTGGCAGACTGTATGTTAGATAAGCATATGAATTTTATTGTAAATTATCATGTTCACACAAGATCCATAACTTGTTTGCACAACATAATAACTTGTTCAAACAAGATGAAAAGGTATCACCTTTCAGGACTTTATAGGCCTCTGTAGATAACTTTGTTGCATGTCAGTATGGTATGGAGATGCCACTGGAGTATGCCACCAGAAAAAAGTACTGATTATCACAGTGATGTGTAGTACAAACCTAAATTACGAACATATTGTCTCATACTCTGCAGTGTAGAGCATGTGATACAGAGTTTAACAAAAAGTCAAAGATCTCAGTTACGTCGGGTACATCATTAGCTATCTGTTGCACATAGGCAATACTACATAAGTGAAATATTAATTTGATTTGATTTATTGAACAGGACAGTATGCAGTATTAAACATAAATGATGCACTGCACTGGAGTTAGCTCGAAGCTAATTTGCATCCGTAGTCCATTATAATCAAAACATAAGCAAAACAAACAAACCACAACAACAAAAAACCCCACAAAGAACACACCATACAAAATACAAAGCTACACACAACAGCACATCACATACACCCACAATGTCAATTAAAAATGAATAATGTAAACTAGTCTCAGTGGTCACACAGCTGATTCGTCCTTAGTTGATTTTTTTATTTGGCCTTGAATGCATTGATAGAACTGCAGTTCTTCATATCATCAGGTAGGGCATTCCACTGAGTGGTGGCTTTCACACAGAAAGCTGAATGCCCAAATGCAGTGTGACGAAATGGTATGGTACAATCTTGTATAGAGGATATTCTGGAGGATCTAATAGAACTTACTGAGTGAGTGTACACAAAGTCACATAGTGGAGGAGGGGCCAAACCATTTAAAATTTTATAAACTAGGCACAAATTGAGAATAATCTAAAATTGTCAAAGCTCAGTAAATTGTATTTCTCCAGTACCCTACAGTGATGGAAATGCATTGGCTTTTTGTCCAGAGTTTTTAGAGTTTGTTTGTATAAGGACTCAAGAGGTTTTATGGCTGTTTCTCCAGCCTGCCCCCAACATGTGATACAATAAGACATATGGGAAAGAATGCAGCAATACATTTACCAGAGGGCAACTGAAATGGATATATATTTTCATGAATATTGGACATTGCTTGTAGGAGATAACTATCACTTCCTGTGTCCACTATTTGGCGCTAGAGGACACCCACTAATTATATGTCATATTGCTGTATATCATGTGTAGTCCACACCATCTAAATTTTATGTGAATCGAATTATGTTTGTCACATAAGGCTGATTTCCTGTTGCCAGTAGGTGGAGCAATGACTATGACTCAATATTGACACGTAGATGTGTTCAGGCCTGAACTCTCATCAAGCATGAGAAATGTGGGGCAGATTGCAGTGTTACAACAACTTCCTGTTCAATGCCCCAAACATGTTTTGGGCAAAATTAATGGCACATCACGCTGAGTGGGTTCCTTGAAAACTAAAAAGCTTCATAATTTAGCATTGCAAAGGTCTTTCGATATCACCTTGCAAATTTGAAGTCGCTAAAAGTCGCTAAAGTCGTCAAATTTTCTAGGAGGAGCTCCTTAAAGTACAACACCTTTAAATTACTTCACTTTCCAAAAAAAATGCAAAGTAGATTCAAAATGGCTGACTTCCTGTTGGACTTTGGGTATAGCTCCAAGAGGCTTTTTTTAAAGAGATGTTATATCTGCCTACCAAATTCCATACATCTATGTCAAATTTAAAGGTGGGGGCTTTGACTTTGAAATTTTCTAGGGGGCGCCCTTGAGCCATTTTACCACACTCAAACCCAAGACCCACATCATATATCAAGTTACGCCACTTCTGATGCATGTGCAAAGTTTCATGAGTTTTCGAGCACCCCTGGAATTTGAAAAATGCTAAAAGTAATTAGGGGACGCTATGGGGCCGAAATGCTATGCCCAAGCCCAATTGTGACACTAATTGATACTAATTGATTTAGCGCATCCTAAAGGTCTCAAACGTGTTTGTAAAATGAAAATTGACACAGGAAAGCCAAAATGGCTGGCTTCCTGTTGGGCAAAAAAAAAGAAAAAATATGTATTATGTCAAAAATGATGAGAGCTATGAACCCACCGAATTTCATGAATATCAAAGAAACTTTGTTTCTTTGTTTGAGTTTTCAAGCATCCCAAGCCCCTCAAAAATGCAATGGCGTGGGGGTATATTAGTAATAATAATAATAATAATAATAATAATAACCTTTACAAAAGCAATAGGTTCCTTGCATTTTCAGTGCTTTTGTGTTCAGGCTCTAAAAAAGTCTGCTTCAGCATCAAAGCTGTAGAGAGGTGGGTTAGTTAATGAAAAAGTCTCTTTTTTTTGTCAGCTCAGGCTCTGGTGCAGACAAGGGTAAACTGGGACTTTCCACAGAAGACGGAGTGCTGTTGCGCTGTGCAATTAAACATTCACCTGGATTATCTCGCCATGTCCCACCCACCTCAGGGTCACTGTGACAGGCAACACGCTCCGTCTTAAAGTGGAGTTATTTTTGCAAAGAGAAATAAATCCATAAGCATAAATGTAAAATGTGGTACTGAGACATTATCTCCATATCAAAGCTAAACACGTCTCTGCAAACATATTTACAATGAATACTAGGATATGTACTGTAGCCTTCTTGACAGTGATTTTTGAATAGCTTTTCATTTGAACAGATATATCAATAGGGACTACACGTCCCAAGAAGCTTTGACAGCGCTCTTAAGTAACAGACTCATGGGCGGTGTAGTTATTTGGAAATACAGAAAATAATCATTTTCCTGTTGGAAGACCCTCCTCCAGCGAGTGACCACGTTACAATCACGGTGAGCTTATAAAAGGCTGACAGGACGCACGGTAACACACTGCGCACTGACTCCACGACGTTATTGTTTTATTGACTCGTTGAGAAACAATCTGGAAACGTTCACGCAGACATGGAAAAAGATGCAAGGCCCAACTGGGACAACCCCATGCAGTTTATGCTGGCATGTGTATCATATGCAGTCGGACTGGGAAATGTGTGGCGGTTTCCATATCTCTGTCAAATGCACGGTGGAGGTAAGTCACTCTAGACCACTTACATAACGGTCGTTTTTAACCAGATCTGTGCCTTCAAATAGCGTGCTTGTGAGGCGCCAACAGATATAGCCTACACAAAGTCCATTTTAAATAGGGAGACTATTTCATCATGGTTGATTCTGTTAGACAGCTGGACCTGCATTACAAGCATTTTCCATTCACTTTTATATTCCACGCATTTAGGGTTATCTTATTATACGGGTGTATTTTATTGTATTGTGTCAGTGTAAATAATGTAGTATTATCCTCGGGTAGTTTCTGCTTTTACATGAAAAAATTCTTTTTCCAAAGCGCTATTTACATGATAAAATAGAATATATAGAATACTGTTTATTGACTTGTTTCCTATATCATACAGATCATACAGATGGGCTGTAAATTTCCAAACGAACCTTATCAGACTGAATGAGTTATTGTTAAACAGTCAGTTGACTCAAAGTTGAAACTGGCAATAAACTAATTGCAGGTCATAAACTAGAATGAATGAGTAGAGAGTTATACAGTCTGTAGCCTCTGTACAGGCTTTACACTTACTGCTCCTAAAACACCATGTAGTAGAGTGAAGTGATAAGAGACAATACACACTTGTAACACAATAACAAAATATCATTAAAGGCAACACAAACATGACAAGAGAAAAATTATGTACGAAAAATAAAACTGAAAAAGGAAAATGATAGTCTGTGATTAGAATTCTGGTTTTCTGGAGATTCAGCAGTAAATTTGGTCTGGCAAAGATTATCTGCTTGTACACCTCAAGGATGGCAGCTTTGTTTATTAATTAAAACACAATATTTTGAATACAATATTTGTATTTTAATATAGTCACCTGCTTGACTATATTGAACTATAATATTATACTATATTAAACTATAAAGTTTAATTATTTCTCCACAAGGAGGAATACATTAAACTAAACTTGTTGCACAATTGTTCACCACAAAGATGTTCATTGCTATTTACACAATGAGAGTTGATGATATTATTGTCCTATGTTCTAACCACTTCTTTGAAAATTTGATTTTGTTTCTTTAAAGCACTATTTGTTCCAAATTACACTCATAGTACAATACTGGTATTTTACTTTTTATCCAAAAAAAAGTACAAAAGGTGCCAAAGTAATATTTTGTTAGTTCTGCTCTCAGTACATGTGTACCAAGAAGGATAACACAAGTAAATACAGCTGATAAAGGGCAGATATGCTGTACCTGTTGATCACAAAAAAATAATATTTTATATAAATGACAATGAAGTTCTTTTATACTTTTTCCTCCCCATTCCTTCGTGGCAGAACCATAAAGATAAAAACAGTAAGATAAACGGGGGCTTTGGCAGAGATCTTGATGAAACAAATCATAAAATTGTACAAAGTAGATATAATGTGGGTCGATGGGAGAATTGTTATGTCTTTATTTTTCCTATGTACAGATCACTTAACAATGAGCACACATCTACTGTGATTACTGTCCTGCAGGGCTGGACTGGGACAAAAATTCAGGCCGGGAATCTCACACCTACCCAGGCCACCTCATAGACTAGGGTTACTCAATAGGCAGACTCTGGTCCGGATCCGGACCCAAACACAAATAATCCCGACCGAGACATAAACCTGCATGATTATTATTAACCTTCCACATATGTAGGCTACTTTTTAAATTAGCATACACAGTTAAGTTTCCACACTGCTAAATCTTCAAAGTGGATCATGAAAGTGCTCTTTTTTCATCTCCCAGTTACAACAGCAACATCACAACTACAAAATTAAAATGACTGACATCATCATATTAAGCTACATGCAGAATAATACTTGAGTCAGCAACACAGCAAGAGCAGGCATAAAAAAAAGAAATTTTGATGTTATTTGACCAAAAACTATGCATTTTCATATCATTCTAAAATAATATTATTACTATATATTTATATATTTTTTTGTTTTGTTTTGTTTTGTTTTTATGGTGCACTGTGTGCCTGACACCTATAGAGTAGGGATGGGTATAGTTAGAATTTTATCTTTATCTTTTATCTTTATCAATACTTTTAATGGTTCTTTTTAATCACTAAAGATTTTTTTTTAATTATCATTTTTTAAAAATAATACATTCAGAACAGGATTACAAGTGATTTATATTTTAAATAAAACTAGATATTCTTTCTAGAGCAGCAACAGTAATGTTTACAACAATATCTCACTGGAAACAAATCTAACATGTCAGCAAAAAAAAAATATTCCTGACATCAAAATACTGAGTGAACTTTAGAAAGGATGAAGAACACAGACATCAGTCAGTATCAGTCTTTCCTCCTGTCCTCTGTCTTCCTCCCTCTGCTGTTGATGTGATTCGCTGCTGCAGGTACCACTGGTAGAGAGAGGAGAGGTGCTGTCTCTGCCAGTAGCTAAGTTTACAAGAATTTGACAAATTTTAATATAACACCACATTACAAACTAAACTTAACAGCTAGACTATATACAGACAGTTTTCGTTTTAGCTTGTTCATAACAATTAGCTATGAGCATGACCAGCTTACTTTGGTTGTATAAAACATACTGGCAGTGGGTGGGACACTGCGGGCAAAACAGTTGAAAATATCACGTTTCTATATATTTATGCTTGTTGAGCAGGTGGTTTGATTAATTACATATTGGCTTCTTACTTGTGATGGTTTTATTGTGCTTACAGTAATAAGCGTAACTGTCGTCAACTCAAGTAAAATGTGATCTTCACTTCACTGTGTTTGTGTGTGTGTGTGTGTGTGTGTGTGAGCCCCACCCTCGGTCAAACACAGAGAGCAGAGGAGAGGACAGAGAAGCTAGTGTAACCATAACTTACACCAGAACGTGGTAGAGAATTCTCAGCATAGTTTTTGTGCGTTCATTTGGCTTAGGTACTGGAAAAAAACACTTAGGTGCTGTGCCAAAGTGTTATAATACTAGGAAAAACCCTGCATCACTGTGTTCTGTGCACAGACTGGAAAGTTTGCAGTCGATGATGTTGTTGATGCAGGAGGATACGTGCGTTGGACCAATCATGTGTCACAATATGCATGGATCTTACCATCAGGTCAAAAGAGATGAAAGGGAGGGGGGACTGCATGCCTACAGATGTGAATGAATGTGGTTGTCTTGTGTTGTTTTTGCTATGATTTACCTTATTAATTTTGTGTTTTGACACTGGCCTGACACCCCAGGCCAATCAGCAGACGAATCAGGCAGGCCATCGAAAATTGTCCCGATGCTTCCAATGGTCAGCCCAGGCCTGCTGTCCTGGATGTGTAACTTTCAAGCAGGAAGGCAGTGACAACATGTGACAGCCTGCTCTCACAGTTGGATGGGGACAACTAAACAAACAAAAAGTCAAATCATTTTGTGCACAGAAACAGCAAGTGAAAAATACTGTAATATGACAAGCTATATTCAGCAATTGCTCACATGAGGCTTTGACAGTGGCTGGGGTTCATGGAAAATACTACAACAAAATAATGATCATTTTAAACTGTTGAGGTTTTCAAATTTTACTGACCAATGATAAAATATGTTCACAATACCATAGAGCTCCAAGGGAAATGTTTTTAATTATAAAGCGCATATTAACGATGTTCACCTCCAGTTATTGAAGGTAAAACACCTAAATTTGTTGCTGGGTAATAATTAGTCTGCAGCCCAAATAAAAAGAAAAAAATCAATGTTCAGCAGTAGTCTAATACTTTATTTTACGGGTCTGTAATTTTCTAGTCATTTCCTGTGACATTTCCTGTAAAAATCTATGTAACTTCTACATTTAAACCCAAGTAAATATTCAGCCATCATTCATTTACTATTGGAATTTTCCATATACTGTATATATGTATGTACTGTACTGAACTATATGCTGCCTGTTGAAATGATCACATTTTTCATGTTGACCTGACCTGCTTTGTACTGACTAAAAGGCTAGCATTTAGTTGAATGAATGGAATTAATTAATTGGAGGTGTGTTCATTGAATATTGTCTCCATTTTCTCTATGCAAACTACCAAATTACAGAAAATGTCCAGGAAGTCTCTTGACAGTTATTTGGAAATTACAGACTGGTAAAAAAAAGTGTCCCTATCACTGGATATCGAAAACTATTGTACTGACTATAGTATATGTAGTAAAGGTGGCACCGAATGTGTGGTCAGATCAGCTAGTTCCTGATTTAAATAATAATTTTTAAGATTTTAGACCACCTTAAATTTAGACAAAGTCCTTGTATATATTTTTTTCTACTGTTTAGCATTTCTTCTAAAACAAGTGATCAGTATTGATCAAATGTTACATTTTATCAATTTCAGTTATATCATTTCTTTTTCTTCTTCTTCCTCTAGTTTTCCGCATACTACACTTTTTAATGCCATTAGTATTATCTTTCAGTATTATGCAAAATGAGATTAAACATCCTGAGTGTAGATTAGGGTAAACACACATGCCAGTTCAGGAAGGGAATGGCATTCGCACAGGGTGTCGATCAGAAAGCAAAATAATCCACGCATTGGATAGGGTCAGTGTCTTTTATTTTCAATGAGGATTATGTTTCTGAAACATATAATAAACAATAACATAATACATTCAACTCTTTTTTTCCTTAATTCCATTAATATATAATAACCAATGTTAAATACTATTGCTCAGAAAATACTCGCATTTATACACAATATGACTGATAGCAAGTGCAAATAAACATATTTATTACAATTCTCAGAACAGAACAGAACATCTGATTAACTAAATACTGCATATTATGAACCATATAGGTCATCTCCACTCCACACAGACCAGATGAAACAGTCTTTTGCAGTCCTATGTTGCCACCTAGTTGTTAAAGGAAACACAACATTCTGCATGGTCCTCCATGTTAGAATTAAAACATAAAAAAGAAATCTCAGCATTTATGCTGGTCAATTGATTCCTAACCAGAAAGACTCAATATCCTGTCCCAACTTCCAGTAGGTCTGTGTACGCCTCAGCCAAATAGAACCCAGAACTCTTAACAAGCCATCAACTCAACCAGCCAAACTGTCCTCCAATGTAACAACTGTAATACACGTTGGGGGCCTTTTCTACACTCAGTGTGGCAATAGTTTACTTTGCTTTAGGTTTTATGGAGGTATCTTTGAATGCTGTATGAACATACAATGCAAAATGTATGAGACATACTCTTTGTTAATCAAGTCATGTGATTAACAGTGTAGTATAGTATTTTCATTACATGTTTTACTTGCATGGGATTTAATGTCTACGTATAAGTACCACATGTTTGTACAGATGGGTGACAAATCAAAGGAAAAACCAACATAAAGTGTCTTAGTAAGGTGTTAGGTTACTTCATGCCACCAGGACAGCTTCAGTGCACCTTGGCATTGATTCTGCAAGTCTCTGGAACTCCTCTGGAGGGATGAAACACCATTCTTGCAAAAGATATTCCCTCATTTGGTGTTTTGATGATGGCGGTAGAGAGCAATGTTGTAGTCTAGTCACTAAGTCTCGAGTCCAAGTCGAGTCCGAGTTGAGTCCCCATTACCTGAGTCCGAGTCCGAGTCATTAAGGTTGAGTCTGAGTCGAGTTCCAAGATGGGCTTTCTGTGCGCTGTGTGCGCGACTGCATGTTGTGTGTGTGTGGCTACAATGTCTGCGCCGCAGCTGCTGCTGTGTGTGTGACATGAACCAAAGTGTGGCTATGTGAAAATTTGACCAGCAAAAAATCGGATATATATTACTTCTTTATCAATTAACAAGTCTCGTCCTCGTCTTCAACTTCCGAGTCCGAATGCAGTCAATGCTCAAGTTCGAGTCCGTGTCATCAGTGCGCAAGTCTGAGTCATCAGTGTGCGAGCCCAAGTCGAGTCACGAGTCCTGGAAATCAGGACTTGGTCCGCTAGTGGAAACAGTCTTTTGCAGTCCTATGTTGCCATCTAGTTGCCAAAGGAAATGCAATATTCTGCATGGTCCTCCATGTTAGAATTAAAACATAAAAAAGAAATCTCAGCACTTATGCTGGTCAGTTGATTCATAACCACAAAGAACTCAATATCCAGTCCCAACTTCCAGTAGGTCTGTGCATGCCTCAGCCAAACAGAACCCAGAACTCCTAACAAGCCATCAACTAAGCCAGCCAAACTTAGTTCACACTTAATAGATCTTTAGTTAAGGAATGTTAATTCACAGTTACTTCATACATTAATTGATGCGACCAAATTACCTGGATTCCTCTTACTAAAAGTTTATTTGAGGACCATGCATATGCTAAGCCTCTCTGATAAAAAAAAACATAGCTCCATATTTCTATGAGAATAGATCCAATGGTATTTTTCACACATTTATAACATAGTTATTGGGTTTTTTTTATTATTACTATTATTATATTTGTGTTGTTGTTGAAAGTAGTGGAGTGCAGCACGGTAGAGAAAGATGCACTAAAACCAAAATCATTTAGCAGGTAAATTGACAATTGACAAATTAGAGGAGAATGATCAGACATGTTTAAGCTCAACAGAAGTGCCTCAGACCTACCCAATAAATTGACAACTGAGTGTAAAAGACACGTGAAATGTTCCTCATTACTTAATCATTACACCATACATGAGGTCACCATTACTTACCTGACTTGTCTCCCCCCAAATAAAGTCATGTTGTGATTTTCATTTGTAAATGGTAACATTCACTAAAAGGAAGTTTTTGTTTTAAAATTTTCACATATTAATTCTTGATTCATCATTAAGTCTATTATTTCATCATTTGTTCACTAATTTGTATTCCTTTGAAAACTGAATATTCAACAAAAGAAATCAAATGTCAACCAAATAAAACACATTTTTTTCAAAATGATGCATTTTATTAACAAATAGCTAGTGGCCTGTTCTATTTATCAACATAAAAACAAAAAATCACTTACACTTTACTGTACTGTATGTACTGTAAGGTAAGGCCAGAAACAAAATGCCAGCAATCGCATATTGCTGGCTTTATGCGATGAAAAAAAAAAAATTATGTACATTATATCAAAAAGAAAATCTTTCTTTTTTTGATCCTCATTGAGGCTTGTCTCGGGTTCCCCAACACAAAAAGAGTAGCAAAGCTTAGCAAAAGAAGCAAGACTGTTATGGACGGCTATGTCTCAGGAGGAAGAGCAAGTCATCCACTAATCGGAAGATTGGTGGTTTGATGGTCTGCATGTAGAAGTTCCTTGAAGTCCTTGGGCAAGATACTGAACCCCAAATGGCTCCTGATGGCTGTGCTATCAGTGTGTGAATGATTAGATTCCCTCTGATTGGCAGGTTGGGACCTTGCATGTTAGCCCCTACCATCAGCGTATGAATGTGTGTGAATGGGTAAATGTGACTTATAGCTCTTTGAGTGGTCGGAAGACTAGAAAGGCGCTATACAAGTACAGTCCATTTACCATTCTTGTTTAGTGTTTTTCTTATATCATATTCTTATATCTTATATAATTTTTCTCTGGGTTTACAGCAGCAAGTTCTGCAATAGGTGCTTGATTCACTATGGTGTTACAGTCGACATGCATGATCCAGTTAAATGGTAAATGGACTGTACTTTTATAGCTTCCGACCACTCAAAGCGCTTTTACACTACAAATCACATTCACCCATTCATACACTGATGGCACAGCCATCAGGAGCAATTTGGTTAAGTATCTTGCCCAAGGACACATCAGCATGTGGACTGGAGGAGCCGGGAATCGAACCACCGATCTTCCGATTAGTGGACAACCCACTCTACCTCCTGAGCCACAGCCGCCCCACAAGTTACCCTCTGTCTTGCTTTTACCTGATCTAAGTGAGTGATTTACTATGTGTACTTGTTGCCTTGTCCTCATGCTTCTGAATTATTAGGCACTAATAAATGTATAAATACATTTAAAAGGTTTTGTATAATTTTGTATGCACATGAACCTTTAGAACTGCCAAAATCACTAAAATAATTTAAACTTTTCTGCTTTAAAGGGGACTATTAGGTTTTTCCTTATTTTCAGTCATATATATAATGATACAATGTCGGATATTCATATTAAACGCAGCCAAAGTGTCAAATAATGAGGTAAAAGTATGTAGAAGTAATCTCTGTGAGCAAGAAGCACCAGCTTTAGACTGCTCTGAACGCTGAGTTTCCAACAATCCAACAAGCTGACATCAACTTGTGATGGATTTCCTTATATGGTCATCTGCTCCACACACAGTACGCAAGTTCACTGCTCTGTGCTAACATTATGGCATTTTTCCATTGTTTTCTGAGTAGTCACACAGAGCCATGACATGAGTGGAGCTGGCACGCTGTGAGTTTTTCCATTACAATGCACGGCAAAGTAAAGTAAGTAATTAACCTGTTGGAGGTGTGCTGGTCATCTCCAGCTCTTCATCAAACACCTCACTGTGGCTGTTTCTGCTTGTACTATACCCCCCCTTTCTAACTTTCTAACCGCTAAACAAATAGCTCCAAATATCTCCATATCTCCTTGTTCCAACTGGTGTTTAGCACCACTAACAAAGCTCTGTGAATTTAGTGAGGAGCATGTTTAATTTCCTGTAAATTCTTCACAGTAAAAGTCTCCCATTATTTAGTCATTTAAAAGCTTTTAATATGAAACAGTAACCCAGGAAATGTTATGTTATCATCAGCAGTAACTTAACATGACTCTGATACGACTGCCCCTCAGTAGGCTTCTGAAAAGCTGGCCAATTAGTATCATACCAGAGGCTTAAAATTATCGTATTTTGAGGAAAATTATTGTACACAAGTCATAATCAAAAGAACAAATAGGTGTAAATGTGTAATTTCAGAAAACATGTATTTATTTAGACAAATTACTTTTTGACACTACCTATAAATCTAGCCACATTGTTTTAATAAAAAATTTAAATTGCTGACATAGTTATGTGATGCGTGGAGGGGGGTAGTCTTTCAGGACTCATTCAAATAAAAATGTTCCAACATTGAAATCAAAAGCATAGCTCGTGCAAACTCTCTTCAAATAAGCAAGTCAGCCAATCATGCTTGTTGTGATGATGAACAAGCATGTGAGAAGAGATGCATAAACACAGATGTAGGATCCATATTTTACTATCCTGATGTGTTGGGAAATGAATTAAAATGAGATAGCCTAGACTGATTACAACTACTACGACTAAGTGTCACAAAATGATCAAATTATGGTACATTATGGGACTTTTGGCATCATTGATCGTACATTATACAGAGGGAAAAATAATCATAAAAATATGATAATTATTTTACATCTGGCAACACTGTGGTCAATCAGAACAGATTGGGCTCATCAGGAGGGGGGCCTTAAAGAGACAGGAGCTAAGACTGCCTGTTAAGAGACAGAGACTGAACTGAGGTGCTGCATAAAGATAAAAAAAGAGTTTTTTAAACTGCGAATGATGCAGCGATACTCTAGTAGACTCCCAGAATAAAAATACAGAACTGGAAGTGAGCAAAATAGGCCCCCTTTAAGTTTAATGATTACTTCTGATAAAAACAACAGAAATAAAAATAAAATAAAATCATTTGAAAATTAGGAGGTCAAAAGGTACATGTATGACACAAATGTTTTTTTTTTCCTTCCCCTCTATTATGTAAATGAGAGGTCAGTCAGTAACAGGCATGATACAATTTGGACTAGTCTAGCTCAAATTGTACCACTGTAGTTGAGGTCATTATACAATTATAATGGTCTCATGACATTATAATGGTCTCAATGGTCTTTTGACAGTCAATGTCAAAACCAACCACATATGACAGTTTAATGTCATATGTTAAAGCTATGATATGTAACTACTCTGCCTTAAAATGTCTAAAAACAACTAGACCTATGTTATATATTTTGTTGAGCTATGTACTCAAATTATCCCAAATGTTTCCAACAATTTTCAAACCCAGAGAAATCTGTAATTTTAATCAAGGTAACAGTCTGTTTCATTTGGTTGCCTGTAAATGGCATCATACCCCCTCTACCAAAGAGTATTTGTGCACAAGATGCATGCATTGGCGTTGTGTCTGTCCACCACAATTGCGTCTACCAAAGAGAATACACCCATAAGATAATACATCAGCTTTGTGGCTGTTTGCCACAATGGCGTCTACCAAAGATCATACACCTACATACACGTCTAGGGAGAGACAGACATAGTGGAAACACATATTACTGATCATCTACATGTGAAAAAAATGCAATCTCAAGCACACATCAAGAATTGAAAATTGAAATGGGTTAGCTATTTCTGTCTCAACATTTAGAGCAGGGGTCGCTCTTTGCAGAGGCTACACTAATATTAGCAATTAAGCTAACACTAACTGCAGATATGAACCACAGGTAAACACATACGTGGTTGTGTTGATCACTCTGGCACAAACAGCACGCCCAAGCTGAGTGTTCGATGGGGTTGAGGTCAGGACTGCTGGCAGGCCATTCCATCCTCTCCACTCCCAAATTCTGGAGGTAGTCTCTGATAAACCCCGCTCTGTGGGGGTGAGTGTTGTCATCTTGGAGGATAGAGTTCGGTCCCAGACTGTGGAGATATGGGATTGCCAATGGTTGCAGAATCTCTGCATTGAGATTGCCTCCAATGATGACATGCCTCATTTTTCCAGTGAGGGAGATGCCGCCCCACACCATCACACTGCCTCCACCAAAGGATGTTACTCTATCGGTGCAGCAATCAGCATAGTGTTCTCCGTGTCTTTGCCACACTTTGACCCTATGATCCAACTGCCATAGGCAGAATCTGGACTCATTGCTGAGCATAATGTTCCTCCACATGTTCAGGTTCCAGTGCACGTGTTGCCGAGACCAGCGCAAACGGGCCTGACGGTGAAGGGCAGTCATGGCAGGCCTCCTGGTAGCCCTATCATGACCAGAGATTGGCTGCGTGCAGTCTGTTCCAGATTGTCTGGGCAGAGAGCTGTCAGCAATATCGTCCTGCAAACCTTGACTGCAAATCTGTAGAAGACAGCCCATGGTACCTAAGTGCTGACAGGGCGAGGAAATGGTCTTCTTGGGGTGTCGTCTTCTTGGGATGCCCACTTCACGGCCAGTCTCTGACATTCCCCGATATATGGAACTTGGCCTTCACTTTGGAGATGGTACTAGGGCTCACTCCAAATAATGCCGCAACTTGGTTTTGCAGAACACCAGCTTGAAGTTGCCCTATCGCATGGGCCCTATCCAGATCAGTGGCATGCAATTCTTGGAGCAGACACCTACTGACCACTGTCGCAGGTGCTGCCAATCAGGCACCTGATTTGCAGCTCAATACAAGAGCCAATAGCAACAGCAAAATAAGCTGTTTGGCATTGACAGAGAAGATTTGGCAAATTTTTCATGGGTGCAACCCACATACTCAGCTCTGCTGCTCATCCCACAAATGCATGTTCCTTACAAATGTGGTACCATTTAAAAGGGAAATAAACAGGCTTTCCAACTGCATAAGATTTATTGCCAAGAAGCATTGTTACAACAAAGAAATAATCTACTAAACACAAATTTCCTTACTTTTTGTGCTAAGTTTAGTTCAACAATGAGATTATACTGGATGTCATACTAACACCAAAATATAACAGCCAAGAGTTAATTAAATATATACAGATTGTGACGACCCCTCCATCAGTAAATTGTAGTGTCTACCGATAGCCTGCATCTCAGGCGTCTAGGGAGCATCAGTAAATTGTAGTGTCTACCAATAGTCTGCATGAGAGGCATTTAGGGGACAGGCACTTTTCTCTCTAGGTATTGAGAAATTGGCCCGTTCCAAACAAGCATGTTTTGAATGGGCACTGCACTAGTCTCTCTATATAAAGCAAGGAATCTCTGTCTCTGTCTTTATGTATGTATGTATGTATGTATGTATGTATGTTTGTGTGTTGTTTATGTTTTATGTTCATCCGATCTACTTCACACTTGGTGGGTGTATTGTTGGGGACACAAGGGAGTGCAATTTGGTGCAACTTGAACATATGACACATTTAATATTAATAAGCTTGGAATAAACAAGCGATCAGTGAGCCGCTTTGCTTTGCTTTGTCAGGATCACAACTGGACAACCCTGCCATGAGAGATCTGAGAGGAGGACATCTCTCTTTGTTTGATAATGTTAAATGTTAGTCTTTGTTGTGGGTTTACCAACTCATTTTAAAAAAGACGAGAAAAAGAGAGAGAGAGGGCGAGAAAGCTGAGAGGATGAGGGAGCGACAGAGAGACAGGCTGGTGAGGAGGGACAGCGGTGGAAAACTTTCTCAGAGAGAGAAATCCTGATAATGACAGAAATACGTTATTTTCTGATTGTTTCATGGCGGTTATGCTCTGAAGCACAAACAAACAAATATCAAACACTCAACATGGCAATATACTGTGGAGACAGACGCTCTTTTGCTGCAATTTGGACATGTGACACATTTAAAATTAATAAACTTTGAATAAACAAGCAAACAGCAAGCCACTCAGCTGTGTCTGTGTCTGTGTGTTGATAAACATTTGTTGTTAATAAATCATGCATCATTGCATCATTTTTTTAAAAAGTACTTTATTTGGATGACAGGCTTTTGCTGAATATTCAGTTTTCAAGGGGATACAAATTAGTGAACAGATAATGAAGTAATTTCTATGTGAAGAATTTAAAGAAGCAAAAACTTAGAACATTAGTGAATGTTCGTTAAGTAACCATTTAAAAATGAGAATCACAACATGACTTTACTTGTGGGGACATAAGTCAAGGAAGTAATGGTGACCTCATGTGAAGTAATGATTAAGTAATGATTAACACTTAATGTGTCTTTCTCACTGAGTTTATTGGGTGGGCCCACAGCACTTCTGTTGAGCTTAAACATGTCTGATCATTCCCCTCTAATTTGCCAATATACCTGCTAGATGATTTTGGTTTTAGCGCCTCTTTCTCTACCGTGCTACACTCCACAAACACAACACAAATACAATAAAAAAAATATATAAAAAAAAACAAACCCAACTGTGGCTTTGGCTCAGAAGGTAGAGTGGGTCGTCCACTAAAGATCAGTGGTTCGATTACTGGCTCCTCCAATCTGCACGTCGAAGTGTCCTTTGGCAAGATACTGAACCCCAAATGGCCCCTGATGGCTTTGCCATCTGTGTATGAATGTGTTTAAATGGTTAGTTCCCTCTGATGGGCAGGTTGGGACCATGTATGGTAGCCCCTGTACTCATTCAGCGGAATGTGTGAATGGGTGAATGTGACAGGTAGTGTAAAAAGCTCTTTGAGTGGTTGGAAGACTAGAAAGGCGCTATACAAGTACAGTCCATTTACCATTTACCAACTCATGTTCCATCCACTATGTTGTAAATGTGTCAGAAATATGATTGGGTCTATTCTCATAGAAATATAAAGCTGAACAAATGTATGGTCCAGAAATAAACTTTTATATAAGAGAAATCCAGCTAATTTGGTCGCATATCAATTAATGTATGAAGTGCATTATTAACATTCCTTAACTAATGATCTATTAAGTGTGAACTAATCACATAAAGTCAGTGACTTGATCATTTGTTAATGGTGAGCAACAGGTATTCATGAGACATCCTGCATTAATTCATGCATTAAATTATCATGAGTCAAGCATTAGTTACGCATTACTTATAGTATATAATTTGTACCCTAATTATAAAGTGTTACCGGTTTAGCTAATGAATTGGTAACTCATTGTATAATACATGTGATTTACTGAGTCTTTTAGAGAACCTGTGGGAGCTGGATACAAAATGCATTCTTTGCTCCTAAATATTTTACCCCCCATATAGAGACTAGACAAATGCTGAGGCTAGCTTCTTGGTGTAGGGCAATACTCCAGACTGCATCTTTGAGCATCTTGAAAAGCATTCTATAAATAAAAGGTATTGTTATTATTGTTATACTTGAAACTCAGAGGTTTTGATTTATTTGTGTTTTTATTTCCACCTTCAGGGGGGTTCTTGATTCCATATTTTATCATGCTGTTTCTGGAGGGGGTGCCCTTATTCTACATGGAGCTTGCCATTGGTCAGAAGATGCGTCTGGGTAGCATCAGGGCCTGGACTGCCATCAGTCCTTATTTGGGTGGTGTGGGTAAGTGCTGACTCAATGAGTGTTCAACGATCACCCGTGGCAGTTACGAAATAAATTCAAGGGGTTGTACCTCCAAGGTTGGAAACCATTTGCTTACCTTGCCAGAGATGCCAGAGTTTTAAGGTTTGTCCAAAAGTGGTAGAAAGTAATGTAAAATATTTAACCAGATAGGAAAGAACATACACACAAGATTATATTTACTTTTTGAGACTTTAATCATTGCTGTTTTTATTGTTATTCACTGAATTTGCCCTCTAAAAACTCCAACATCAGTTCAAATCTTGTTTGAACTGGTCACCAAAAAACATGATGTTGAGTCTGCTGTAGCATACAGTCATATGTATTACACCATTTGTGGTTCAGAGTGAAAATTGTATTGACTTCAGTGATCAGCCCTTTCCTCTTTCACCACCAGCAGGTTAAAGTTTTCACGTACTCAGTGATGCATCTCAACATCTGTGGATTGGCACAAAATTTGTACAGACATTAATGGTTCCCAGGCGATGATTTCCAAAGACTTGGTTATATTGTTTTTTTTTATATTATTATTTGATAGAGTTGATGGACTCTACAAACAATTGGATAAATTGCCATGGCATTTGCAACAGATATAATGACTTTGATGATCCCTTGACTTTTCATCAAGGACCAGTACTTGTCCAGTACTAGTTTTATAACTAAATACCTGCGAATTAATTAAATTACCATCAGCCTCAGCTGCAATTAGTGTTTAGTGCCAATTAGTCAATGTTAGCATGCTAACATATTAAACTTTGCTAATGCTAATCAATTAAACATTGTTGCCTTCATCTGGAATCTTTCTCTTTTTACTTGAATTTTTTGGACTAACTCAAAAACATGGGACTTGATTTCTAGGTCATAGAGCTTTGACTCACATATGACTTGGCAGCATTACAGATTAAAAGGTGGATGTAGGATATGTAAAATGGGAAACACATTTCGTAATGCTTTTTAATGTATTTTTTGTATAATCCTCTTGTTTTAGGTCTTGCTAGTGTTGTGACATCCCTCTATCTGTGTCTCTATTACAACATCATCAATGCATGGAGTTTCTGGTACCTCTTTCATTCATTTCAAGTGAGCTGCTTATTAACAAATTACTGGAATTTTTTCAAAAGCAGATATATATACACAAAATATTGGACCTCATTTGAACACTAAGATGACAAACCTATACTGTATTGTGTTCATTTTTAGTCAGTCCTTCCCTGGGCAGAGTGCCCGATCAATTCCAACCGGACAGCACCTATAGAGGAGTGTCAAAGGGCTACACCCACTCAGTACTTCTTCTACAGGGAAACACTGGACATCTCCTCTTCTATTGAAGAGAATGGAGGCATTCATACAGGCCAGGCATTGTGCCTCCTGCTTGCCTGGGTGATTACCTACCTGTTCATTGTCCGAGGAGTGAAGTCAACTGGTAAGGTAAGAGAGGGAAAAATTAAAGGGGGCAATATATAATTAAATATATAAATCAGAACAAACTTTTGATATGATAACAGATACATTTTATCAATATTTTTTGGAATGTAAATATCATGGATGCCGGGTTATGTTTTAAAATGGGGGAGCAAACTTGGAAAGATACATAATTGGCAGAGGGGTCTGGGGGTCCTCCCCCAGAAAAAATAATAAATACAATTTCCTGAATTTCTACTAGGGGTGTGCCCGAATCCAAATATTTTATTCAGCAAAGTACAAATAGTGGATTTTTTATGAACATTTATTTTGTACAAATATTTCAAAAATGATGTGTTTTCAGGAAGAAAAATAAAATATGTCAAATACCAGCGTGCAGGTCGGTTACATCGCTATCTCAGGCTCTCTTATCTGCTCCGCTGTTAGGTGTATCAGAAGGTCTCAACAAGGGGAGTCACATCCACCTGCTACATGACACACATTTCCTTTGGACATCACTCCCGGAGTTGGGGGTGTTCCCCAGAGATAAAGCTGAGCTACTGACACAAGCAAAGTGCTCTCATGGGACTACCCATAAGCTGTTGTTCCCCTTCTCCTGTGAGGGTGTAAAAAATAGGCAGTAAATGGAAAGTGTAAAGCAAGAATCGCCTTCGAAGTTCTTCTCTACACATTACACGCTGTGCTGTCTCTGTGTTATAAGTGTATAAATAAGTAGAGGTCTGTCTGCATGTTGGTAATGCATTCAGTTTAACTCAGTAGTCAGCGCAGTGATCTATGATCTTGGAGACTCAAGTTCGAGACCCGGAGACTTCATAAGCTAGTGTATTCATAAACACTTTTTTAAACACTTTAATATCCTAAAATTAAAAGAGTAATAAAAGCACCTATTACATTACACCTATTTCCACTTTTAATCAAATACAAATACATATATAAATAATTTTGCTGCCTCAACAAATATAGATACAAATACAAATACTGGACTCTGTGCACATCCCTAATTTCTACACCACCTAACCTCTTGGATTAAGTCAAGAAACAGCCTCCTGCACTAGTCTAGATTAGTTAGATTGAAGGTGCTAAAATGCATTAAGAACAGTATATAATTGGGTGGATCAGGACAGGAAGAATGGCTATTTCATATTTAAAATTATATTTATAAAAACATTATTTATCTTAAAATGTCTATTGCAAGAAAGTTTCAGAGCAACAGAGACACAGAGCTTCTCCGTAACCATAGTAATTTACTCTCACTCCTGCCTGCATTTACATGGTGCAAGAGGAGGGAGGGATGCTGTGTTGCTGACTGAGATTACTCTGAGCAGCATGCATGGGAATAAATTACAACATAAGAGATTTGTGTATATTTCTCACTTTCCCCCTGATGGTCTGAATATCTTGCTGCTGCATAGTGCTGCTGTTGCGCTGTGCTGCTCTGTCTTCTCTGCCCGTGCGCTGTCAATGACCTCTTTTCCTTCTCTCTGTCTTTGACAATTTGTTTTTTACTGTGTGAGAAAATGGATGTGTGCATGACGCCTTGTGAAAAGTGTCAATTGCATGAGTCTCATGGTCAGTGCATGAGAGTTAGCAGTCATGTTAAGAGCCACGTGTAGTACTGAATTGTGGAGTTAGACCATTAATCTGTTTTTCATCATTTCTGTGTTCAGAGTTTTTTGGGCGTGTCTAAAATGAGGGGTGATTATCATGCCCCCCCCAAACACTATATAAGAACTAGAGCACCTTGGCATCGGCTGGTTGTGTAGTCTGTTGTTCATTAGTGGCAGCATGCAATACTTCCATTGCAAGCTTAACGTTAGCATCCTTATGTATGCTCCAGTCACAACAGTACATGTAAACTCTCTGGAAAGATAGAAAGGTCTACACTTAACTATGAGATATTCAAGGTTAGCAGAGCAGTGCCTCTCATTAACGGCATTGTCCGAGCACCAAGCTTTGTTAATATAAATGCACAGTTCCCCACACCCCTATGGTTTTACCGGAGTCATTAGCTGTTGTATCTGCCCTGAGGATGTAGCAGCCCAGTAGCTCAATGGCACTATCAGGCACGCTGGTGTTAAGCCATGTTTCCGTAAAAATCATAAGGTTGCAGCCCATAATCATAATGATAGATGCCGGTGTAGTGTTAGCTGTTACTTGTGAATGGGGCCATTTTCGGTCAACAGTAGCGTTCAAGGAGTTATTTCAAACCCAGCTGAAGCGTCCCTTGACGGGTACAGTCGGTGTTAAAGCTCCAGTCCACCAAAAAGATATTATTCATCACCCGCTGCTCATGTGGCACTGCTGTTGGAGTTGTGCCTGTGTAGGCCCTCTGCCTCTCTGTCCAGTCTCACCCTTGCTGTCTCAGGCTGCGTTGCGGATGCTACTCCGGTGCCTTTGCCGTCACTACAGACATACTCCTGCGGCTGCTATATCTTGCCCTTCGCCATCACTTTTACAAAGAAGTGAGTAACGTTGTAACCAAATTTCACTGATAAAAACAACATTTTAACATAACTATCATTGGTGATGGATTGCTTGTTAATTACTCATTTAAGTCACATTTTTACTGAAATAAGTCCACATTTACCAACAAAACAGGTGCCAAATTAAACACTGGCTCCTAGCGTTACTTTATTTTTATCCATGTTGATTGTCTTAAACCCACAAACAAGGCCTATTTTAAATTGTATATTTTTAAGGGAGTTCAGCCTGAGTGTAGTTAAGTTCAGAGGCTTTGACTGTTCAGTTGGGGGCGCAGTTTCAGCATGTTCAGCGGACATGCTCCCAGCGTTTCAGAGCTCAGCTGCTAGCAAAGTTAGCTTAGTTAAGAGTTAGATTGATGTTCAATCGGTTCGGCATTTCGGCCACAGTACAATCCTACTTTTAGCTGATTTAAAGTTTGGCTGGAGTCAGTGGGAGTCAAGCAGGTTCATTCAGTACATGCTAGCCTATCTTTTCCTATGTTTATTTTCAGTCAGTGATCACAGTTAAGCTAAATGGCATGTTTCTAACCTTTGTAAATAGTCAGACTCCTGTGTGGATCGACAACCAAAGCATGCAGTGGCAATGATCAGTGACAGGTTTGACTCAACCAATTCAAAGGGTGGTTCAAAAATGTGTGATTTGTTATTACTTATTTTTGTCAGTTGCTGAAAATAGTAAAATGATCATTGATATTGGCTGTTTAAATATAATTATCTGATTGCAGGGGCTTTTCTTTTCTTTTTTTTTTCAAGTGGGGTATCAAAACCACAACTTTGCTCCCCTTAAATTAATAATGGGGGTGCATTTGCTCCACTTGCTTCATTGCTGAGGCACCTATGGTTAATATAACATATATATTTGTTAATCATATAAAAGGTCTTTGGTCATACAATCATGTACAAACTAATTGTTTACATATTTCATGAACCTGAACACCCTGAACATCCAACCAGCTAACTGAAAATGGACATTTAAAAAATTGTGTATCATGCAGGTGTTTTTCTTTTGTCCAGACTAGAGGGCGAATTGTGGGGATATGACTGGTTGATGAAGTTGTCCAACAAACCACTCCATCATCACGAATTCACTCTTATATTTGAACTTTGACCATAATATGCTGTTTTGCTCCATCTGTAGGTGGTGTATTTCACAGCCACATTTCCCTATGTGGTCCTCTTTATCTACCTGATCCGGGGTGTCACTCTTCATGGTGCCATCAATGGTGTCAAATACATGTTCACACCCAAGGTAAGGTTGAGTTGATTTGGCAATAGCCATATGGGTGCCTAGTATTACAGCCTAGGGTTTACCTTACAAACTCCTGACTCTCTGTATTGTGTATTAATAGTAGAAGTATAAGATACTTGCCGTATGTGGTTTATGCCATGGCAAGGACCACGACTGCAGCTGGCCTCATCAACAAGACACCTACTGACATGGACTTTATCCTGCCCATGGACACTACACATTACATTGACGTAAAAATAGTATTATCTGCACATCTGTGAACCCACTACATCTAGCATGGTGGATTATATTAATGCAATACCGTATTTGTTAGTATTTGCACACTGCATATACTATTTATACTATAAACATTTTCCATTCTCTTCATTTCAAACTCTGCAGCTCTTTTCAGTTTTAAATTTATTTTACATATTCTTATTGTAAAGTTCTGTTTACTTCATTTATGAGTTTTTGACTTGTGGTACTTGTTTTTTTTCTTACTTTGTATAGGTATTTACCTTGTAGATTGTTATGCACCACAACACCAAGGCAAGTTCCTTGTATGCGCAAACTTACCTGGCAATAACCCTTATTCTGATTCTGATGCTTGATTCTGGCCATACATTATTTTTAGGCTTCTTGTGATGTCTGCACAGTGGAGTTTGTTGACATTTTCCAACATAAAGTTTCTATTTAAATAGTGTTCTGCTCCAAAGCACTAGTAAATTATTTTTCAAAACGTGGCAAGAGCCCATTTTACAAGTAGAATAATCCACTGAGTGTTTGCAGTTTCTGTCTTAAATAACATACAGACTATGAACCCTAACAGCGCATGAATCACCTTATTATGCTTATGTATGTATGCCTTACTATGACATCCAGCAGGTGCTTTTCACCTGAAAAGCCTCTGCAGAATTGTTTTGGGCTTACATGTGCCGTGTGTGTGTGTGTGTGTGTGTGTGTGTGTGTGTGTGTGTGTGTGTGTGTGTGTGTGTGTGTGTGTGTGTGTGTGTGTGTGTACCTGTGCCCATATGTGCATGTGCCTTTTTCTGATTTTAGATGGAACAGCTTGCTGACCCAACTACATGGATCAATGCAGCCACTCAGATCTTTTTCTCTCTGGGTTTGGGTTTCGGGTCACTCATAGCTTTTGCCAGCTACAACCAGTACAACAACAACTTTGAGCGACAGGCCATCGTTGTTTCCCTTATCAACAGCGGAACCTCCATCTTTGCCAGCATTGTCACCTTTGCCATCTATGGGTTCAAGGCCACCGTCAACTACGAGGACTGCCTAGAAAGGTGCGTGCGTTTTGTGCTCATGTGAATATATGAGTGCACACTAAATGCAGAGTAGCAGGACACAGGGTTAAGGTTAGATACTGATGTGGTACTGAACTATACTCAGGAAGTAGTAAAGTAATTGCAAGTGTTTAATGTTATGGGTGAAAGTCAGGGTTAATATAGTGTACTCTTCATGTAACAGTCATTTTATTTCCTCTTCCAGGACGCGCTTGCTGCTGCTGAATGCCTTTAGTCTAGCAGAGGATAGCATCACTTTGGACAATGTCTTTGAGTGGATTGAGAAACTAAACACAACATACCCGCAGCAGTTTGCTGAACTCGCCAACAAACTGGAAAACTGTGACCTAGAGAGTGAATTGGACACTGTATGTATAAAACAATACAATAAACACACACACACACACACACACACACATATATATATATATATATATATATATATATATATATATATATATATATATATTGTCATAGAGTGAGTTTTCATTGATTTATGTAAGAAAAGCACTGGAAGAAGCAAGAAGTGTAAAGCACTGTGTTAAGGAAATTCATTGTTAGAAGGCAATACAACCTAACTAGGAATTAGGTGGTTTAAGGACAAACTTCTTTTGTTGTATTTTTTGTCTGAATAAGAATTCATTTGGCATGACATGAAACAGAACAGACATGTGGGATAATGTGCAACAAATATGTTGAGTGGACTCAATAACAGCTTGTGGTCAGTGCCTTAAACCCAAACACCACCAGGGCGCCTCTTCATTTGGTTTTAATGAAACTCGAGGTTAAAATAATAACACTGGCTCAGACAGAAGAATTAAGAGATGGTGAGTGCACATATTTATCCACAAATGGCCAACGCAAACAAGAGTGGTGGCTCCTTTATTATTAAGACTTTTTGTCCACCCAAGATTTTTTTAATTTATTTTTTATTGAGACAAATAATGTAACAAAATGGATGAAAGTTCTGGATCAGTCAAAAACATATAAAAAACATAATACAGTTTTAAAAAAATGGGAAACAAATTATATATACATACAACATACCATGCACATATGCATATACAATGGGCTAGAAACCACCCCCACCCTTCGTACACGCTACTCCCCATGTAAAATGGACCAAAGCCACACACACTATGAGTTATTGTGTGTAGACTGTCGGCAAAAAAGCAAATCCAACCCACCTTGACAAAAACCATAACAAAATGTAAAAAAATAATTAAAAATGCATGCAGGCAAATACCTCCTACATGCACACATATACAACATGCACAGGTATGTACTACTTACACATACATATATACATGCATAGATGACAGAGACATGTACAATATTTATTTATTATCCATAGAACATATACAAACAGTACAAACATGTATACCCACTCACTCAGCTTAGGTGAACAAGGCCAAAAATAATGAAGACATCAATGTATTAAGGTCTTGGCCAGGCCAGACCAGGACCCCTGGGCAAAGAACCAGCACTGTGGCATGGGGAACGTAGACGGGCACTAATAGTGAGGTCTTAGAACTGAATAAGGATACTATGCAGCTTTGTTAATTATTATTTTTTGAAAATGCCAGTATTGGGTGTTTAGTATCTGTCCAGAATGCATTGAGTTGGTTGAGGTTGGTTACTCTAGCTGAAGCTGCTGCTGGGCCAACTACACAAGTGGCACACTCACTCTTCTAGTTTCATTTAATGGGCTGCTCAAGCGACCCACATAGTGATTGGGGATTTCTCCCAGTGTGCCATTGGCCAGTCCGACTCTGAATTTAAGGAGGGCTTAGCCTTCTCTAGCCCGCATTACCCACCACCCTGCACCCCACTGTAAAGTGAAACTTGTGATAGTATCTCAGTCGATGTGGTGGTAGCCAAAGTATATAGAGCATACCTTTAAGTGTCTGAATCCCCATTTCTGTAGAGTTGTGATTAATAGTTTTCTGTTGAGAGCTACAATAAGTGGAATAATTTATGAGTATTGGTGAATGAAGAATGAATTAACACTCATTCTTGTTTGTCAGAGCCTTACCACTAACAATGGGCCTTATGCAAGAAGAACTTGTCCAAACATATTTGTTCTTAAGTGGCACAGATATATATAAAACAGAAATCAACAAAAAGTAAAACATACAACTAGACAAACATAATGCAAAATTAATAATTTGTTCACCATTTCATTGTCACCATGGCTCCTACTTTACTGAGAGGTTTTTTAGATTTGATGATTTTTATTGTCATATTTCAGCACAACAGCTTCCACATTTCAGTAGTTGTTGGAAACAGCTGTTACAGCTGTTAACACAGCCCTCTAGAAAAATTATATTAAACATTATGACATTAAATTACCACCAATTTAACTTTGAGAAATGTAAAGCATGAGGCAGAGAGACTTATTTGTCCCTTGACAGTAGTCCCGGAATGTGGTTTGAGTGATGTGTGCTAACTCTTGCCATTTGTCACCTTTACTTTGTAGTAAAAGCCATCTGAATGCAGTAAACTCATGCAACAAATAGGTCAGAGTCATAATCCCTTGTATGAATGAACTCTCTCTGTCTGTGTTTCTTTCTTTGTCTCATCTGTTTCAGGCAGTAGAGGGGACAGGTCTGGCCTTCATAGTGTACAGTGAAGCCATTAAGAACATGCCGTTGTCTCAGCTGTGGTCAGTGCTGTACTTCTTCATGCTTCTGCTGCTGGGAATGGGCAGCATGTTGGGCAATATCACTGCCATCATCACCCCGCTACGAGACTTCAAGGTCATATCCCGCATGAGCAATGAGATGTTCAACGGTAAGATCCAGGATGATGTTGATTGAACATTTTGCCATCATCATCCTTGTGGACATCAGCCTGTCCCAGAGGATTATATAGGCCTTTTAAACTATAGCCATATTGGTGCTATTCATACTGGTTCTGGTTACAAACAAAATCTGATTATGTGTCCTGTTTACACACTCCACATTAAAGATCAGCACCAAATCTAACTATCCTCAATTGGAAAACTATTGAATATGAGCTTTGCTGTAATATCAGTTTCATCAGAATATAATACTAGTAAAATTATTGAATTTATATGAGCTTTGTCTTTCCTTAACTTGTAAACATCACCTGGTCAAAGATGGGAAACTATGGAGGACTGACATGTCTCTCTAGAGGAATATTTATGACTTCACTCAACTGAGTTAGCTTGTACAAAAACAGAAAGTAATAGTAATAATAATAGAATATTTACTTTACAGATTTTATCTTGTGACCAGATTAAGTTTTCAACCCCCACTTTCAAATTGAAAGGAATTTCTGTCAGAATGATTCAATTTATTCTGAACGTGCCCTTATTTGGATCGTTAGCGGAATGCATTCAAAGTTGGTACTTGGGATTCCCTAGTGGGGAAAAATGTGCAATGACTCTACACCCGCCAGGGGTCCCTGCTAGAACTCACTAGCATTTACTTTTTGAAAAGTTGCTTACAGAATCCAAAAATCTATAAAGAGGTTCTATGTTTATCAGGGGGAATTGCTTGCATTTGTGTCTGGATTTATGAGATGCTCCTTTTGGCAGAACAGGTGAATTTATCGGTTTTCTCCCATCACTGAGCCAAATTTGTGATATGTGATATTGGACTATATTAATAAAATTGATTTGACTTGACTTGTGCAGCCAGACACTAAACTGTGTACGTTCATGAGTTTTACTAGCATTTGATTAAGGTGAGAATTCCTTATGAATATCGGTCAGACGGCAGGGTTTGTCTGCAGGTCACTGCCACATAGTACGTGTTGCTATGTAGTGAATGTTAAAGGTTACTAATTGAATGAATGAATGGGTATTGTGACTGAGTACTGTGTTTTGCTTGCAGGTTTAGTGTGTTTGTTCTGTTTGCTGCTTGGCCTGGGCTTCACCACCACATCAGGGAATTACTGGTTTACCATGTTCAACGACTATGGAGCCACTTTCTCCCTGCTCTTCATCGTACTAATTGAGGTCATAACTGTCAGTTACATCTATGGAATCAAAAGGTTTGTGTATTTATGTGTGGTGGTCACCACAATTGTTTACCTTCAGGTCAGCTTTTGTCTTGGCTCTACTAGTGGCTAGTGCCAAATGTGTAAAGTATAAAATAATCAGCACTCTTATGCAAACTATATAGAATGAGATTATTGTTGTGCTTTTATCTATTCATTTTAGATTTGAAAAAGACATAGAAGACATGCTTGGTCATCGTCCCCACTGGTACTGGAAGATCATGTGGACAGGAGTTAGTCCCCTTCTCCTCATCGCCCTCTTCATCTTCTACATCATCAACTACATCCAGGGAGGGACACCCACCTACCAAGCATGGAACAAAGAGCTGGTGAGCCAGCTCAATCTCTTTCAATATCATATTACATCCAGTGTCACGCTCACATCACCTAAGCAAATGTCATGCCCAATAAGAGGATACCACAAAGCTACTCCTTATATATATATATATATATATATGTAATGTGTATGTAACAATATAATCCCTGCCATCAGACTGTTTGTAATCAGCTGACAGGCACTTAAAGAGTCTGGGATCAGACAAGACTCTTTCTTAATACTCAAACATGGTAACCAGCATCATAGAGAGCTGAAAGGGTACAAAGAGCATTAGTTCAGTCTTATTGTTACACAACATTACCTCAAGGCTATATGATTAATAACCTTAGGTAATAGAAGACCATGTTTAACTTTAAAATGTACAGGACAATGGCTATGATTACTTTTGTGGCTTTTGACGTAGCTTTAAGCCAGCAGATTGACACTGATACAAAAGTCTACATCAACAATGAAAGCCTTCCCTGACTGGTATGCATCAACAAAAACAAGCAGACAAACAAGCTATTTAATGGTTTATGTATGTGGACTTGATACTTAAATTTGTGAAGCCAAGCAGCTTTGTGTTATAAGTATTGGTGTTTGGTATTGGTGAGGAACTGTACTGGCTTAGAGACTTTGGTGATGTGACAGATCTAGATGGGCTGCGTACATTGATTATATATTATTGCTGATTAATGAGTTAAAGTGCTTCATTGTATTTTCATTTTATTTTAGTTTAGAATTTATTTATTTTACTTTTATTTTCTCTTCTGCAAAATTCTTGCCATTCCATATGTTTGTTTGTTGTGTAACGAGTCTGACAGGTGTAAGTTATCACAAGAAATTTAAATTTGATTTGTGCAACCAGATTCAGTAAATCACCAGTGTGAGCTAACTAAGATCTAAGTTTGTGGGTCAAGTGAGGACTTGTCCAACCAATCCAGGAAACCTGAACAGGCTTTAAAACTTTTTTCTTTTTTTGACACTAACAAGTTGTTTATCTGGTGATATGTTCCCTCAGAGCCTAGAACAGTGTCTCAAAATGTTCAAAACACAATGTAGTCCTAAGACACATAAATGGCTTTATGTGGTTGCAGCCCAAAGTGACTGACTGATGGGAACCAAATTCAAGAAATGATTTTTTTCTGGAGGCAGTAACTGTACCTGTTTTTTCAGGGAAAGTCAGTGGTGACCGAGTATCCTGTTTTTGGTCAAGTCTTCATTGGGCTGCTGCTGGTGTCGTCAGTCAGCTGTGTTCCCCTCACAGCTCTGTCTGTGTACTGCAGGAAGAGGAAACATGGCCATCACAAGAGGCAGCGTACTGTCAGCACAGTATCTGCTTAGTGAGCAGGTTATGACAGAGCACACATTTACTGAGACTAACCTCTGACCATCACTTGCCTTCCTGGGCACACATCTCTGTCCTCCAGTTGAACACACAACACTCCTTCACTTCTCACTTATAACAAGGGACAATGGAAAATAGTTGTCTTTGTCCACGCTTTCACACACACACACACACACACACACACACTCACACACACACACACAAAACTTGAAGACAGGGATATCAAATCCACATAAAAATCAGGTCAAACCTTTTTGCTCCTTTTTTAATGTGGGTTTTTTCAGTGAAAACCATTAAAAAACAAAAAATCATGAGCCTTAACAATACTCTTACACGTATATGTATTGTATAATTTCTCTCAGTGTTTAAGTCACATCAATACTCTGTACATTGAAAGAGATTCCTCACATTCCACATAGAGTGAAAATAATTCAGATCGCATTTTCCACAGTTCAACTGTGGAACATGTTATTAGTGTAGATATAGTTTGTTTAATTTCCAAACATTTACAGCAAATATGGTTGTCATAATATGTCGTATGACACTAGTTTACTAAACGGTCATAATATGATGAATGTATGTAGATACGTAGTTTACTCAATGAGTTATGAGAAGTAGTGTTTATGTCTGTAATTATTTTCATATCTTATACACTGCAAAAATGCCTTAGTTGTTTCATGTTCAGCCTTAAATATTAATATGTATTAATATGTTCAGTGTGTGTGTGTGTGTGTGTGTGGGGGGGGGGGGGGGGGGGGGGGGGGGGGGGTAATTCAGGGTAAAGTCAAGTCAAGTTTTTTTGTAGAAATACAAAATCCCACAATGGGATTATAGTCCAGAAATAGGATTATAGAAAGTCCAGCACTACTGGGACTAGTAGCACTTGTTATTGCAGTTTCCCCTGTGTTTAGGAATTTTCTAAAAATGAGTGTCAGTATTTTGAAACATGAGAAAAGGAGGCAGTTTAAATCAGTAGTAGGCTACTGACAAATTCTAGAAAAAGAAATTCTAAAATTCAAGTTTGCAAAAAAATATCAAACCACATTGGCAGATTTTTTGGGGGGGAGAAAATAAGATGTTGGACTTAATAATAGACTGATGAATTGAAGATGTAGGTTGTTAAATAGTCATCTAATAATTGCTTGTTTTGAGTTGTCTGGTCAGTGGATTTATATGTGTGCTCTTTGTAAGAAGGCTGTACAAATTCAGTTTTTCCTACATATAAAGTATTTTTGATAACTAGGTTTATATCTGTTTTAAAGGGCTGGCGCCTGCTATCATACTTCCTCTATAAGAGATGTATTTTAAACAGAGAGCACATAATGACACTTGTATGAACCAGCAGCAGATCTATTGTGCCAAATATAATTTTAATACTGATATCTGTGCTTGTATGCCCTCAAATATGTAATATAAAATGTGTACATACTGTAGATATGTGTGTCATCTGATGATCACTCAAGAAATATATGACTTTTGTTTCTTTGTGCCATTGGTGAAATGATCTATTAGTAACCTCCGACTACCATAGACACTGCATGCCATTAACAAGATGCCATTAAATCTAGTTTGATATCAAATTAAAATCTAATGAAAAGTGTCATCATTTGTATCTAACCTATCATTAGTAGTAATCTAACTCTGTGTGTGTTTGTCGGTGGTCTATGCCACAGAGTAAAACTGTGAAATAATAAATGTGTATTTTCTAGCGAATAGATCCTGTCCCACTGTACCTTTTACCTATATACTCAGGTTTTCCTTGGTGAGCTACCTGTTAAATATACAAATAATCAAACAATTGCTTACAATTATCACTGCATATAATATTCCTATTATTTTCTCCCCTGTTTGAAGCTAACTTGTATGTGGGATATTTTAAACCTTGATGACTCTGCCTGACATCTGGTATTAGTACATGGCTGACACTTTCACCAAACCACACTGCTCCAGTATTAACGGCTTCATCCAACACATCAATAACATCAACCCACACATCAAGGGACTGGGAAAATGTCAAAGACCAGTTTGGTCATGGACCAGTTTTCAGTGGAAAGCCAGAGAAAGACCAAGGAAGATATTCACGTCCGACGCCCGAGACCAGAGACAGGAGCTCTGATCCCACCATAGTTTCATACTGATGAGACAACTCCATTCCAGACTGATATGTAGTTGAAAGCTTTGTAAAACATTTGTTAGTGGACCTTGAGTTGAGATTATTTTGTCAAACTGCAGTAAACTAGGCTGATTCGACAGACATAGAAAGTACAGTCAGTATTTGTTTTGTGCTTTCATGCACATCTTACCATGATTTTTTATTTGAAATTGTCAGTCATGAATGAGTAATACCCACATTTTTGGTTTATGTGCTGTTTTTGGTCTACTAAAACCCTTTACTGATAGCTGCTGCAGCATCCCAATTCCCCCATAGGCTTTAATAAAATTCTATTCTTTTTATGACAACATTTGGATATAGTCCTTTATTGAATGGAGTGAAATTCCTTCATGTCTTGCAGGTTTGACCTGTGGCAGCTCACCCAGCAGGTCTCTCTCTTCCTGCTCACGGAGGCTAATCTGAACCGGCATTTTAAGCTTGTTGTTTCCTCATCATCTGATCCCCATCCCAGCAAATAATCCTGCAAAACATTATGGTATTGCCAATGGTAGAAAAAGTACTCAGATTCTTTACATGAGTACAAGAATTAACGCCACAGTGAACTAAAAGACATGCATTCAGTTTATATAAGTAAACAGGTATTAAGTATTATAAGCAAAGGAGTATTACCGGTCAAATATACCACATCATAAGTAAAAGTACCACTTGTGAGGAATGGTTCACAGTTATTGATGCATTAAGCCATTGAAGTATACTCTATACTACTATACTATAAATTGCTGGTCTTATTGCCTATAAAAGCCAAGTGGCTTGCGCAGGGGGGTTGGTGTGGAGGTGTACAAAAAGAAAGATTAGAAAATTATATCTGTCATTGGCTGGTTTAACTGTGCATCACATTTGAAGAGTTTCACAAAAGTAAATAATTAAAGGAAGCTGATATCTTCCAAAGTTGGCAGTGTTTTAGTACAAGATGAATATCAGGGGCCATAGCAACAGACATCCTGATTGGTTGCAGTTCAGTTCAGTCAGTTCAGTTCAGATCTTTATTGTCCCACAAGAGGAAATTCTTTTTGCAGCAGGGCAGCATAAAACACAAAATCATTCAAACATGAACACAATAAAAACACAAGATAATAGAAGACATTAAAAGTGCCAGTGCTATACACACAATTCAGACAATAAGGATGTATGTTAAGGAAAACAGGAAAACAGCAACAAGGAGAATAAAGGTAAGGAAGATAAAGTGCATGAGCTGTAAAAGCACTTATTGCACATGGGATAAATGAAAAATTGAACCTGTTGCACCTACTTTTTGGAAACCTGTATCTCTGACCACAGGCTTACGTGATGACTCATTTCCACAAAGTAGGCAGACAACAACTGTGTCATCTGCAAATTTAAGAGTGCGCCTGTCCTTGTACTGACTTCTGCAGTCGTTGGTGTAGAGAATGAACATTTGGGGACAGGATACAACACTGTGGGGAGCCTGTAGAGGACAAATGCTGCCTAGAACACCATTTATTCTGATCTACTGAGGTCTGCAAGGAAGTCCATGCAGTGGGTCCAAAACTCCTGCACTCCCCCAAGACAGGAGAACCACAAGTCCAAACCTTGTGTCGCTCCACATGGAGGCAGATATGAGACATCCTCTGAAACTTGTCAGTTGGCTTCTTTCAATATGAAGGAGCTTCCTCCAGATGTCTGAGCTCCTAGGCTGAGTCCAACCACCCTGTTAAGAAAATTGGAACTGAAAGATTGCAGATATAAAAGGCTGAAACTAAAGATCCACAAGGTCCAAAGCTCATGGTAAATGGAGAGACAGCATCGTCTTTACCACCAAAGATTGCACTAATCCAGCAGTCAATCACCTGCCTATCTCTGGTACCCTATTGAAATCATGAACACCTCTTAGGGCTGCTTCACACCTGGCTGCAAATAGCTCCAGTGCACACTGTAAATCACAATCTGGTGAAGCCAGCAGAACCACATCACCTGCAAAAAGCGTAGATTGAAACCTACTCCCACTGAGATGAGAATACAAAGACAGCTCTCTGGTTATTAAAGGACTGAATGGATTGCAGTGGCTCAACCAACCCATACTCGCACAGTACCTCCCACAAGATACCCTGGGGGAGATGGTCATGCGATACCATTACCACTGTAAGTGGAGCACACCCTCCAGTCCCCTTTTTTTGAAATGAGAACCACCACTTATGTCAGCCAGTCCTTAACCATTGTTCCCTACCACCAATCAACACTGCAAAGGGGTTTCTAAGACAGCTAAACAATACCCAGAACTTTCAGCATCTGCATCAGGGCAAAACTTATCAACTCTGGCACCTTGTCACTGCAGAGCTTTTTGGCTATCGCTGCCAAAAAAGGAGACAAGGCTTCCACTGAGACCACCAACTCTGCCTCCTCCAAGAAAAGAGTGCCAATCAAGTTCAGGAGTTCCACCCCACCATCCTTATGTTTAGTCTTGCAGGTGATGGGCCCACAAGATTGCTGCCCATGTCGCTGTTTTAGGATGAGCCTGCCTGAGCCTCTAGTCCTGACTCCAGGAGGGGTTTGGCATTCTCTAATCCCAGCAAGGTAGCTTTGTGCCCCTCCAAAAAGGTTCTTAAAATGGCTTGTAGTCTGACCCTTCACCAGGGGCCAGCTTGCCTTGGGAGACCCAACCAGGAACTACTGACCAGAGCAACACAGCTCAGAGTCACTGAAGAGAGCAAACCTCTCAACCATATTAAGGTGGCAATTTTCAGAGAAGTATGGAATTAGAAAGATTTATTTCTTATTTCATTTTTGATGGAGTAAGGGTTCAGATTCCATCTTCAACACGATCACTGGTCTTCAACCTTCAGCTGGGTCATTTAAATAGGCATCATATAATAGTCTAATGATAAACAGTTTTTATAGCAGACATTGCTACAAAGTACAAAAGATAAAAAATTTCAAGAGACTTAAAAAACATTAACAATAAATGTCATAAAAGAAATAAAAACAATATCATAAAATACCTGATACAGATACAGAGAAGTGAACAGACTCAGAAGCAATAAGTGTACAATAAAACCATAAACAGAGGAAACAATATTGTGCATCATATACTGTAAGATCAAGGCTGAGCAAAGTACTGCTGTCATTGCTGTTAATCTGATAACTAACATAATTGTTAACAGCTTATATCTGGTAGAACATAACATAACAGCTGTATTTCTATATTTACTTCACATTACTATCAAACAACACACCAAATTCCAATCCTCATGAAAGTAGTGCCAGTTTCAGCACTGACTTTGATTTCCTGACATTGTACAGGTACTGGTACTTTCTTGGTCAGCTGTGGAAAGTATTTTGATGTAAGTAAGCAGCTGGGTGTGTAAATAGGTATTTGTTTGTCAACACATTCACTATAACAAGGTGATATGTCAGATGTTGCTTGTCAGCTTGTTCTTCTGCCCCCATGTGGCCAAAAATAACCCCAAACAATTAATGTTTATTAAGTATGAGTAAATGCTTACACTCCACCTCTGAGCTGACAATTTTCCACATCATGATGACAACAGAGGACAAAGAAAAACTAGGACATTACAGTAATCATCTGCTCAGTTTATTACTGCACTACTACAGCTGTCAAAGGAAGCATGCCATTGGCAGTCCGGACAGTTTTTTAGTGACAAAAACATCAGGCAACAAGATAAGCACTCATATAATTACATAATACCTTTTTACATTCAGTTCTCAGTTCTGTAGAGGTCATACTGCAGAGGTCATAATGACAATAAAGAGGAGCTTAAAGGGGCAGCTGTAAATGATTATATACAGTCAGACAAATGTTCCCTCATTAAGGCAGCAGTCTGGCCTAATGGATAAAAGACAAGCAAAAGCAAAGCTGTCTGGAGGGGCAGTGAGTAAAGAAAAATGCGAAAAGGAAGGGTGAAAGCACATATACAGTATATGCAGACAGTCTCCTACAACAATCAAAGCAGGGTCCAGTGGTGCCTCAGTGGAAGCAAACTGATGCTTCCCTCCACACATAAAGTATAGTCAAAAGTCTAAATTCCTCCACACCAACATGATGTGATCTCAACAGAAACACTGTTGGTTTGCTTCAATTCTGATCCTTTTAGCTGTGTTCGGGGTTTTTTTTTTCACCCATGGCATATTCCATTATTGTGCTTTTTTTATATGAAACTGTTTGGCTGACACTTCCACTGTTTGTGCTCACACAAGTGGTCTCTTTGGTGCTCTCATATTTGAAAATTGACATATTAAAGTGCTGCTTGCCAGGTCTCTCTCTGTTATCTAGTATAATGTACATAATGTTAACCTTTAAATATAACATATTGCCAACAAGTATGAGTAAACAATATATATATTTTATATTTGTTACAAAACACTCAATGCATTGTGTTTTATTTTTGGATAAATGCACAGCTCCTCCTGAATTATCCATTTTAATAATGGTTGTACTGTCATTAAAGGATCAGTCTGGTGATTTTATATTTTTCTTGTTGTTAACAAATCCTCTGTAAAGACCCAAACCAACAATGAACTGATCTACTTACTACTACTTAAGTATTGTGAATCAAAGCCTGATATATCTTATTCCTCTGTGTCATAGAGCTCCATTGTTGTCCAGAAACTATTAAAAACACATCAATGAGTCACAGTGTCAGACTGGGTGACATGTTCCATCATTACCATGAACACATACACTGTAGTTCATTTATTTATTTATTTTACTTAATCCCACACACACTGTCCTGCTACCAGAAATACGTACTAGCACACCAAATGTGAATGCTGCTGTTGAAAACAGGCTTCAACAAATGCACTATTTCCTCCTGTTTGAGTTATTTGAGAATTTTTTATAAATGAAACTACGTATTTGTGATCTGTTTTTAAAGACTCATGTCTTCAGAAGGAACCAATGGACTTGGGGCTCAGACACGGAAGGTAGAGAAGAGGCTATTATTGTTATTATTATTACTAGTCATATCTCTATTATTATTGTTGGTATTGTTATTGTTATTATTATGCTTGTCTGTGTCTCTCCCTCCTCTCCCCCTCCCTACTTCCTTCTTTCTCTCTCAACCCAAATGGTCAAGGCAGATGGCCGCCCACCTAGAGTCCGGTTCTGCTTAAGGTTTCTTCCCGTTAAAGGGGAGTTTTTCCTTGCAGCTGTCGCCAAGTGCTGCTCATGGGGGAGCTGTCGGGTCTCTGTAAATTAAAGAGTATGGTCTAAACCCACTCTATGTGAAAAATAACCTGAGAAAAATTTTGTTATGATTTGGCACTATATAAATAAAACTGAGTTGAATTGAATAGGTAAGTATTGAGAGACTAAGACATTGTTGATTTAGGGTTTTTTCATGATTTGTTGACAAAAACAAAATATAGAATGACACCAGACTGATCCTTCATATTCGATATTTAAGACAAACACCAAATGATCCTGTAGAATGAAGATTTCTCAGATTTACCCAGAGGGCCTGAAACCATAATCTTCATTCTTGACACTTAACTGATTTGACATTTTAAACCTTTTAAATCTGTATAGTAGCTTTTACTGGAATAGATCACATATGTAGTATAGTCATATATGAAGTGTACTGTTAATATAGAGAACTACTTCTCAAAGATGCACAGTGAAAATTAGGATCCTCACCTGATATATTATTTCAGAGTAGTTACACTCAGATAATATGGGGAAATTACCAAAAAACTTTTAATCAACATGTCAGACATACTCATAAACACATTCACATTAAAAGCTAAAACAAGCTGAATGTCTTTGCTCCCAAAATCTGATATTACTATTTTTCCAGAAATAGACCAATCAAAAGTGCTGAGGAAATTTCCTTTACGTAACTCATAAGAATATGAATATATAATTTACTCAATTACTATAGTTATATGGCACTGACATTGTTGAAAACCTGA
Source organism: Thunnus maccoyii (assembly GCF_910596095.1). NCBI lineage: Eukaryota > Metazoa > Chordata > Actinopteri > Scombriformes > Scombridae > Thunnus > Thunnus maccoyii. The sequence goes on from NC_056542.1 coordinate 34,466,403, forward strand.
TTCATATTTCTCTACAGCAGAATACAGAGTCTCCAACATGCTAAATGTACTGTTTTTAGCATTTTACCATAATCCACAATACATAGATATAACAACCATACAGTAAATACCAAAAAACTGTTTGGTTTCAGCCACTCCTTACAAAGCCAGACTCCATGTAACAATCTAAACACCTCTTAAACAACTGATGGAGATAGAAAATGAAGCTTGGCTCAGAAACTACATGGACCACTGCATGCTGTCACAACCAAATGCCTACTGAACCCTACAAGACCAGAATGACAGAGGACAACACTGCAGAGTTCCCACTCAAGAGTAAGGGGGAATATTATAGTCCAAATGGCCCCAATCCAGGTGTTGCCTCCTATAGTAACCTTCAGAGGACTGAAGCCTTGTGGCCTGGACCTGCACCTCATGAGCTACGACTTAGGGCAGTTTTATGCTTCTCCATACAGGTGTTGCTGTCTTGTTGCTCTCGATCACAAAGTGAATGAAAGAATTTATGCATAAATACTATGGAAAAATAACAAATACACATTACCAACCATCTGTGTTGCAGTGGTGGTACAGCGATGAATGGGTACCTCCACACACTGAACTGCAAATCAGATTGTACACTGCAGGTATCACCATCCGGAGATCATTCTTCGGGATCATATTAATAAAGATACATAAATCTACTTTTTAAGAGACAAAAGTTAATGATGTGCTCCTCCTCAACTCAAAAAGTTGAACATTCTTACCACCAGAATAACATCATTTAACAGGCAAAAATCTGAGGTATATCCACAAAACAAAAACCCATTAAATCAATCAGTCATTTAGATCAGATTTTCTGTTACTGACCAGTAACAACGTCCAGTGTAGCATCACATCTGTATTCAAGAGGGTTGACAGGACAAGGACAATGTGATAACCAACATTATTATGTAGGAAATACATTAATGTTAAAACTTTGTTAACAATATTGTTTAACGATATGTTCTGCTTATTCATGCCCACAAGTCATTCACAAATTAAGTAAACAGAGAAGACAAATTATTTTTCTGCACACAAATTTACTTTTTGTGGAAAATAAATAGGTGTAAACTCCAATTGGTGAGTTCCATGATACCTAGATTTACAGTAGCCTATGAGTTGTAATGATACACTTTAACACATGATGATTGACTGGCATGACATGTTTCCAGGTTATTGGTGAATAGACGAGGGACGTGTGGAGTAACTATCAGAAAATGTACTGTAGATTTACTAAAGTATCGAGTCGTGCCTCTTACTGTTTAATGAGCTGAGGTACAGGTGTGTGAGCGGACTGCCCATAAGGGTGCCTATTACAGTTGAGGGCTACAAAACTTCTGCTTTCAACAGTAAATAACATTTGTTATATAAAACATTTGCTTGAATTGTTAGATATGTCCAACACACATTTATGTTGCTGGAAGCTGGAAGTTGTGCCACTGTTTGCTGTGTTTAATACTTTGCTGTTGTACATTTTGTCTGGCAAATCATTGAATAGCGTGAGACAGGAGTGGCAGCAATTTTAAACAAAATCACTATTTTGTATTAGGTAATTTATAAATAACTGTTTGCTTAATCAAATCTTAAATTTCCAATGTACTCTGATTTTGCATTGAATATAGGTCATGTCAGTAGATAAAAAAACAAACATTTTATCACAGAAGAACATCCACTGTATTTTGTAAATTGTGAACGATTAATTGACTATTTATTGTAAATGTGGCTGACTATCATTTAAAGAAATTGCTTAAAATTTGCATCCCTAATCCAAATATTCTAAAAGCTGTACATGTATTGCTGAACAGGCTACTAATAGGAACAAACAGTGGAGTTTATACCTGCCTTCACAGTATGATTTACATTCTGCAATGGCTTTTTCATTGATCCACTTCATATGATGGGTCTACCAGTGACTGATGACCACCTCATCGCAAACGCCTTCACATTACATGTTATTAATACAACTTGGTCACCTAATATATTTCCTATATATGACAATATGAAGTGATAAAGACTGCTCAAATGCAGTTTTCCAGTTATACATTCCAGGATACTGAGGATTTCCAATGATACACTGTTGTTATTTTAATTCTGGCTAAATACGGCAGTACTTCTCTGAGCCTTATCGACCCATTCGTGGTCGTCAGAAGCAGATAGGTAGCGTCTGACTTAGGACAGAGCTACTGTACATAGATAACCAAATCTTGGCAACGGCAAACCAGAAGAAAAAGAAAAAAGGCAAATTAACAGTACATACTGTAATTCATTTACAGCTGTCCTGTGACATCACAGCAGCTGTTCTGAATCTGATCCCAATGCATCCCATTCAGGGAATGCAGTGGGACATGTGAAATCTTACATAGGTCCCACAGAATTCCTCTGAAATCAAGAACGATGACATCCAGTTAGAGCAAACTCCAGAGGTTCAGTGTACAGAAAAACCTATGGACAGACAGTCCTGTCCACATGAGTGTCGCTGCAGTGTGGACAGCAGCAGGCCTGTGCACTTCCAGTCTCTGTCTTTCCACCTTTCTTGTACACAAGGCCAACCCTGCTACCCCCCACCCTCCACCACTCCACCCTCTCTGCTAGTAAAGGCTCCAGGCCTGTTGATACTGATGGTGGGGGTAAAGTGATGAAGAGGTAGATGATGAGGTGGTGAGCTCACCAGGGCCTAGCTGCTTTCCACACACACACATTCAGTCCAGCTTCTCCTTCTGGACCAGCTTGGGAGCATCTACGAAGTCCCGTCCATTAAAGAGGATGAGGCCACTCGTCACCACACTCGCTATTCCCCAGAACAGGACATATGCCAGAGTCTCCGTCCATGTGTCACCTGATGTGGAACAGAAAGTCATAATGAGTATTGAGGGAACTTTCCAAAAATAGTAATGAGTTCATACATTTTTTGAGCCTGATATGAATTAACCTTTAGGATAATTAACCCCTGATGCTGTTATGTTGTTATCTGTAAAAATGCCTGTTTATTAGAGTTTATTCATTTCCAGTTTATCTTACCAGCCATTAGCAGGCAGATGATACACATGGAGAACGCTACCACCATGATGATAGGCAACTAGAAAAAGAAAAGACAACTGATCACATTAAAGACATGGGACAAAGAAAAACATACTAATCTATCTTCTTGAGCCCTTCTTACCGTCAGAAACTTCCAGTCTTTTAGGTCATGCAGTGGAGTGGTCCAATCAGCTTCATCCACAGCATAGTTCCCCAGGAACAGATCGATGGAGTCCTGCATTTAAACCAACCATGTGGTTCAAACTCTTCCAACATTTACTTTCTGCATTGATGATATTAAATACTTCTGATACTCAAATCAGTTCTGATGACTGATGTTTGAGTTGGATGTATGAATGAGAAAGAGAAATGCAGAGGAGGAAAATAAAACTGAAACTTAAGAGCGTCTGTCTCCACAGTAAATCATCTGCTGAGTGTTTGACAGTTATTTATTTCTTCTTAAGGCAAGGCAAGTTCATTTGTATAGCACATTTCAGCAACAGGGCAATTCAAAATACTTAACATAAAACATTAAAGCATTGAGATAAAGTGCAAAATAAATACCATAAAAGGACATTTAAGTACAATTAAAAACAGTCATTAAAGAGCTAAGAGAATAGAAAACAAAAACAAGCTAAAATAGAATAAGACTAGTATAAAATATGAGAATAAAAGTTACAGTGCAGTGTAAGAAATTACTAATTATTTGATTTAATAAAAGGCAGCGGCAAACAGAAAAGTCTACAGCTTTGATTTAAAAGAACTGAAAGTTGCAGCTGATCTGGGATCTGGGAATTTATTCCAGAAACGTTTTGTATAAAACCTGAATGCTGCTTCTCCATGTTTAGCTTTGACTCTGGGGACAGAAAGACGACCTGTCCCAGACCACCTGAGAGGTCTGGAAGGTTCATAAAGCGGCAGAAGATGAGAAATGTATTTTGGCCCTAAACCACTCAGTGCTTTATAAACCAACAGTATTCTAAAATCAATTCTTTGACAGACAGGAAGCCAGTGTAAAGATCTGAGAACTGGAGTGAAATGATCCAGTTTCTTGGTCATAGTGGACTTGAGCAGCAGCGTTCTGAATCAGCTGCATCTGTCTGATCTTTAGAATGTAACCGCCATGAATCGCTCGCACTCTCCCTTGTTCTCTCACTCTTTTTGAAGTCTGGAAGTTAACAACAAAACCTAACTTTACTTTTAACATTAAACAATGTGGTACACAAGTTGAAGCAGCCACAGTTTCTGTGTTTAACCAATCAGCGGTGGCCAGCCCTACAAACCACGTCCCCAAAGTTCCTGTACTTTTGGAACGTAAACCCCCCTGAAATGTTCAGTGAAATCCTGCAGTGCATTGAAAAACTGTTGGTTGGTCAAAGTTGAACCATGAAGTAGCTCTATAGAGGTTGTTGCAGAAAACAACAAACAATTACAACAGAAAATCTGAGTACTGACTTCAAAGATACACTCCCTGATTTTATCATAGTGCCCTGTAGAGCCTCAAAATGACAACTTAATATGGTGGACTCATTTGTAGTTTGGTTACCATGTGGACCATGTTGGGATGGTGAAGTCACCCCAACAGCAGACCTGTCCTTTCAATCCAAGGTTTATTTAACCTTGCACTGGCTAACATGCCCCTAATACTTTATATATTCATTGTATTAATATAACTATAAAGCACTGATCACTAATCCACACAAGTACTTTGAAGGTTTGGACCCACCTGTCTAAAACCATCAGAGAAGTTGTTTTTGTAATATCGGATCACAGAGTTCCAGCCGTCCATCAGCAGCCCCCACTGAGTCCTCTTCCCTGTCCTGAAAGATCAACATGTAGTTGAACCACAAAAATAAATAAATAAATAAATAAATCACTAATGTCCCCACATGATGAATCAAAGGAATTTTGTGATCCCTGAGCTTTCCTCTTATACACCATACAAAATAATCAAAATCTAATGGATTACATCAGAACATGCTCTTCAGAGAATAAATAACCCACTCCATTCTGGACACTTCATGAGTTTTCAATTTACACTACACTCAGGCCAAAATGTCAGCGTAACACTGTACAATCATAATCTTGACATATATCCTCCATATTGACTATTATTCCCTGTAAACCTGCTTATTTTACACTAACTTCACACTACAGCTTGCTCTGGTTGAAGCAAAAACTGGGTCCAAGAGGCTCGATACATTATGCCAATAGTGACTGGTCAGGGCACAATCAAATTGGAAAATGGCTCGAAAGATGGCAGTGTCAATTTCAAGCAGAAAAGTTGCAAATGAACTTGGACGGAACAAATCCCCATTTGATTTTGGTATTTCTTGTTTATATGTTTTTCCAGCTGGATCACCAAAAATCTCAGGATTCATGTCGTATGAACCATGATATCCACAGCACATCTTATAGGAATCTGGACATTATTTGTTAAGCTATATCAGCGTCTGGACAACATCTCCAACTCTTCTGTCATTAGCAGGTAGATAGTGTATGTTTAACTGTAGGATAGCTGTTTGCTGTGTAAAAACTGACCTGGTGAAGTCAGTCTTCAAGGCACCAGTACCAGCATATTGCTTGGCACAGGCATCTGCATTATCTGCCCAAGCTGCATGTGAATGAAACAAGGGGAGGGACAGAATATAAAAGAATTAGAACAAGAGGAAACAGATCATATTAGCATCCATGACCTGAAATGTGGCTGTGCCAGGAGTCCTTTCAAAGAAACTACTGAGGTTATTGTTGTGTGAGGGAGAGCCCACCGTTTTTGTACATCTTCTCAAAGTCTGCCTGCTCTTCAATCTGCTGGCTCATGTGGAGGACTCCCATTTTCTGCAGGCACACACACATTTGAGTTGAGAGGTAAGTCCAAAATGAACTATTCGACTCCTTTGTCAAAAGCTGAGAAATATTTTCTGGTGAGAGTCGTTTGGTACATTTTTCACATACTGTAAATTCATAATAGTATAGGTATAACAATTTTCCAAATCCACGGTTCAGTACAAACCAAGATTTTTGAGCCACGGTTTGGTTCACACCTGTGTTTTTTTGAGGTGGGGGGGGGGGGGGGGGGGGGGGGGTAACGAGAAAAAACACTATGAAGGCAGATTAGTAAAACTAAATTACCGTATTTCCTCCAATACCGTCTCAGGCCTTTATTGGAAGCAGGCTTATATTAAAGAGAGGCCTATATTTCTAATTCCCTCTTTTTGATTAGTATATTTGCTCGGAATTTAGTACAAAGCCTCCTTGTTTTCTGATCTGCTTCCGTTTTCTCTGTTAATTTTTTGTTACTGTGTTACCAGTAATTATGGCAATCTTCACCAACGACTGCCACCAAAAGAGACAGCTAACTTCCGGTTAGCCCTATGCTAACTTGAATGGGGATAAAATAATTTAATTGTGCGGCTCTTATAGACTTTCCAAATTTTATTGGACCGAATGGATCAAATTCTAATAGTGAAACAAGTTATTTCGCAGGGGTTGTGTGAGCTTTGTTACATTAGTAACGTAATGAGAGTTTGACCACGGGGGGAGACTGTGACTCCTATGACGAAACCCTGTCTCTTGTTTCAGGATCGTGGACATTTGTGTCACCTTTTCGGTCTCAGTTTCAGAACCGTTACACTCATAATAAATAGTGACCCTCACAGAGAACCAGGACTTTATTTAAAACAGGTTTATATTTGAAACATGCCTTTATTCCAATTTTCACCTGACTTAAGAGTTCATCTCATCATAATTTAGTAAGAAGCCTCCATGTTTTCTGATCCAATCCATTAGCTGTTTACCTGTTATAAATGAACTCAGTATGATGTACATTTCCACAGCACTAATTTTATTAGTAGAACATCAGAGTCATGTCATACTTACCAGTCTGCTGCTAAGTATCTTTTTAACACAAATACTGTTTTCCTTCATTCAGTTACAAAGTGTGGTAAAGTGGACAAGGCTGCAGGAGTGGTTAGAGACATTTCTGTGTTTTATACTTCTTCCTCATGGTGAAAACATATCACCACTGGAATTGTAACTCAAGCTGAGCACAGCCACTGTTCTCTATGGAGAACAAATTACCAACAGTTCAACGACCATTGTTCATTTTTTTTTTTTATTATTGTGTCCACCTCCTGTGTGATTTGTTCATGAACTGCTGTTTTGAAGGCACGAGTTTGGAGATTTGACCATCGCCATCGTGGATTTGACCATCGCCATGTTTGCTTTTTGGAGCCAGAAGTGGCTCAGTTAACACAGTGCATTTACAATCTGGTGACAGGACTCACAAAACATTTCTGAGGAAATAAACTATTCAAACCTGCCTATTAAGTTTGTGTTGGAATGTGACTGATTCATGAAAGAAGCCCCTTTTGTCAGGATTATCAGGATTTTGCATCTCCACAGTTGCTGGGGAGAAAATACTGCTTTCAGCTCTGTGATTGGTGGTCCAGTTATAATGTACATACATACAGAGGGCCCACTAATTCAAATGATAGTAAAGTTGACCAATCATAACCATAACTTCCCTCTAAACGGGCTTGTTGTCACTACTTTAGGACAAATTCAGCCCTCTGTGTGCTGTCTGACTGGGTCTGCACCATTACCACGCTGGTGCACCTGTGGTGCGCTGGGTAGGCAGAGTCTGTACACCATTGGACAGTTATCGTAGCCAGCAGATACACCAGACCCACTGCCAAATTTCAGGGGCGAGAGCAGTGTTTACATCACCATGACTACATGGCCCATACAAACACAAGTCAAGGGAGATTGATGAGACAGAGAACTGATGAATGTCATTCAGGCTTACATAAAATCATATTGTGAGCATTACTGTCCATGCTGGCAATTATTTGTCAGTTAGGAAAGCTAACTTGGCCTTGCCCTGTAGGTCGACATTGCTGTTTGTTTTGTCAGCTGACAATTATGTAGTTGCTGCCACTGGCTGAGAGATTACACTCCATTTAAACAGTATTCCCAGCCTTCGCCATTAGATGAAAGGGTGCACTGGCGTACTGAAATGGAGTGGACACTTTTTCAAGATTAACTTTTAATGAAAAGTTGGAGTTAATCTGCAAAGGCAGACCTAGACCAGAGCTAATTTGGTGCAGAAAACCAAGGCTTTTTTCAATTCCAGGATTTTGTTTTCAAGTAACTTTCGTTAATGCGATCATCAAAGGGTAAGTTCTTAAAATCTAATAACAGCAACCATGCCAACTGATATTATTCTGGTGCTGCTGCCATTGTGGTGTATGTTACGGTTTATTTGGGGAAATGGTCATTCAAGATTTAGTTTACTGTCATTTTCTTCACTGAAAACACACTGAAATAGCAGCAGCTACACCTATACTCTGTGAATCTGAGGTTACACCATGGTTACATTACATAATCAATGTTGTCGCAGTGGTAGCGACTTGTCAATCACAACATCTATTTTACTCTAAATGGGACCATAATTTATAAAATGAACATCATGATGTATTGAAGAAGACTTAATACTAGCGCTTGAGACCATGAACTCATTAGGAAAGTGTTTACTGAAATAATAAATCAAGTGAGAAGTAGGGTCATTTTCTCATAGACTTCGATACGATCTCACTTCTTTTTGTAGCCCCCTGCTGGTCATTAGAAAGAATGCCAGTTTAAGGCACTTCCGCATTGGCTTCACTTTTAAGACCGGGAGCTACCCGCTTGCATCCTACCCGTAGCTGTGACTGCAGCGAGCATCGGGCCAGCAAGCTCTGGATGACATTGGTACGGTCCAGACAGTCCATGCAGTTACTGCGAAATGTCCCCTCCTGGTTTGACAGCACCTTCCCATCTGCATCCACCAGGAAATACCTGCATCCACATACACAACATTACTTCTGATGTTGGGTATGAAGAGACATATTGGCACACACACAACGCAGAAAACACACTGACCCAAACTCATCCTGCATTTCAGCAACCATGTCCAATAAGATCTGCAGCCGGTGCCACCTCATCCGACTGCATTCCTTATGGAAGTCAAACGCTATGTACCTACAGAGAAGCAAGCCTTTAGGAACTGAAAGAGAAATGCCATATGTGAGGGGTAAAAGATGGTGGTGATGGTAGTAATCTTACTTGATCATGCCATTTCCCAAGCTGGTCACCATCTTGTCAAATGCTAGCTCCAGTGGCTTTTCTGAGCCATTTTGGTTGATCTGTGAAAAAAGGATGAAAAGAACTCAGGGCCAGAAAATTCCCTGCCTCTAAAAAGCAGGGGTAAACAGAGTGCAAATGGGATGTACAAGAGACACAAGGTTGTGGTGGGGAAAAGAAATGTGTATTACAGTTAATATAGGCTGCTCCGACCCTTTTGTCTTCTCCTTTTCATTTTCCATGAACACGCTTAATTCTCCCTAATTAATATTTATATGCTAAAGATTATATCATCATATTTTTTGGGTAATAGCCCCGGTTTATCGCTGGTGGAGTTGAACCACAACCAAAGTCTATATTTTGCAATGAAGACCACATATCATTTATTTTCTGATCTTATGATCTAATAGAAATCCCACTTCTGAATCGCATCTATGAGCTCTCATTCACTCAAATGAGGGAATCCCAGGGCACATTTGTATGGCACATTTGCACAATTTCATTTTCTAAGTAAATTTGGCTGTCAGTGTACTTATCTAAAAATACTGCAAACAATTATAAATGAGTATCCTACATTGTCATATTGGCACACTGATTTCATAAAGTGAAAGTAATAAAGATAGAATCAATAGATGTGATAAATAATAAAGTTTTTCCATCTTACCAGGTTCAAAATTACTTGTCTTCCATAGAGAATAATCTGTGAGTCAAAGTGTCTCTGGAATCCATCCAACTAAAGAGATAAACAGAGAAAATAGGAAAACTGCATGAGAAAATGAAGATAAATAAACGTGTCTAATGTAAGTGTAAAGACAGCTTACATGGTTGACTGTTTTGCTGATCTGTGGCTTTGGCTTGTACTTGAGATTGGGCCTTTGGGACCAGTAGAAGGGGATGGAGCCTCTTGTCTGTGAAGAAAAGCAGTATAATGCATAAAAATAACTTAATCCAGCTTTCATACACTCATTTTTTGTACTCCATTACAACTGTCACAGTCATATAGCCAAGTCCATGTTGGAGTCTACATTCTAATGTAGATCTCATCACTGGGCCACAACAGGAATGTGGACTGTGAGGAAACTGTGCATGAAAGTGGTAGGTATACATAATGTAAAATTAATTTAAGAAGAATTTTATTTCGAGGGTTAATGCTGTATAGTATTTACAGTGTGTGGTGTTAAGATTGAGAATTTTGGACTTACTGTTCCTCCACTGAATTGAATGATGATTCATTTCTTCCTTATGGCCAGTAAGAACATCACACAAAATCTGTCCTGCAGCATTATTGCTTTTGCTCACCTGAACAAATGAAGCCTTGGCACTGTTGTACTGCACTATCTGTTCTGTTTCCACATAGTTAGCAGCATGCCCTTCTGAATCAATGCCTTTAGACAAAAAGACAAATAACTGTTTGAAAAGTTAGAAATGTGATGGCTTGAAAGTCCCAGTGACAGCTTTTCATTGACTTAATGTCCACTGGATGTGGCTGCATATCGTTCTGGTCTTGTGTTGAAAAACTTCACAGCAGCTGCTGGAGACAATCTGCTGTCATTCCAGCCAGTGTGCCAGTGCCATTGAATACATCGGTGGAACATCCTAATCGCAGATCATGTAATGCTCTTCTCTCTACTAGACTATCTTTACACATTGGGTCAATTTTTGCGCGTCATGAAATTCACACATGAATGCATAAAAATGCCTACATTTACTGTCAACTGCCATGAAACTAATATGTATCTATGCATTTCATTTGTCACTGATTTTCTCTTTCTATACGTATAACATAACTAGTTTTTCTGTCATAAATGAGCTGCAAATGTGTTCTCAATTTGTTTGTAGAACACAAAAAATATTGGCAAATCATCACTGAACAATATTGGAAATGTGTCTGTTGAAGAACAGACTGAAGACACTTCAGAAATATTTCCAGTGGACGTGTGAGCTGTGATGGACACGTGAGCAATCGGAATGTGATTCAGTCACAACCAGTGGACATGAGGGGTCAGCTGAGTGGACAGCAGTGTTACCTCGGACATGGTAGCGGACACCAGCTCTGAAACAGCTCCTCCTGGAGATAATACTCCAATCAAACACCTTTCCATTGATGCAGCTTGACTTCATGATAATGACTAGTCAACAAATGTGTTAAGAAACCAGAACTGGCATGGAAGTTGAGAGTCAGCACTACACACAGTAACAAATAAGAATATATACAAAAAGTTCTATGCACTGTAATGTGCTTTAAAGATAAACAAAATATTATTCTGCTATACATTTACTGATATGCTTTAACTGCTGCCAAACATACCTGAGGCCAGCTGATTCAAAGTCTTTGTTCTGTTGGATCAGTGTCATAAAATCTTTATAATACTATAGTTCCTTTGTACACTGTGCTGTAGACTTGTTTTTCCTCATCTAGGGAATTAACAGTCATCCTGGTAAAGCACAAGACAACATTCCTCTGTCAACACATTTAATAATATAAAGCACATGGGACAATTTTAAAAGTCATAAATCTAAATATAAAGCCATAAAGGTTTCAATAAACCAGACACACCTTATTCAATTATTTAATGCTTCAGACAGATAACATGTTGAGATGGGCCCAACATTAAAGGTCTTACACTAAACACTTTCTGAGAGGAGGAATAAACAGTGGCAGTCAGACAACAATAGGAAAGGATACAGCCATGGACAACAGGATACACAAACTTGTGTAACTGTAAGATGAAAGCAGTGTTAGATTATGAAATGCTTTACTGATGCAGGTTTAGCATTCCGTGTACAATTCTTCTGAAAGAAAACTTTAGGTTACCTAGGAGAATGGGATGTCTCACAGTCAGATAGCCTGTCAAAAGTTTGGACACACTTTCTCATTCAAGAGTTTGACTGGTATTGTACATGCCACCATATTGGTCCTGGGCAGTAGCCCCTCTGAATGCATGCAAGTATATTGTGGGAAGAGGTTTATCCACTGCTACACCTTTTGTGTAATACAGAATACTTTGTCTATCATAAATGATGTTTTCACACCAAAATACCTCTGTTTAATGCAATGTAATAGTAAGGTAATATGGCCTATATGTGTATATATCTATGAGTTACACTCAAGCGGGTAACACCCAGTCTGAAAGGTGAAGCCAATGTGGAAGTGCCTTAAACCTGCATTCTTTGTAAAGGCCAGCAGGGGGACTCCACTAGCTACAAAAAGAAGTAAGATTGTATGGAAGTCTATGAGAAAATGACCCTACTTCTCACTTGATTTATTACCTCATGAAACACTTTCCTGATGAGTTTATGGTCTCAATCACTAGTATCAAGTATTCTTCAATGCATCATGATGTTCATTTTGTAAATTATGGCCCAACTTAGAGTGAAACAGACAATAAAGCAGCATATGCTTTAGGGCGTGGCTACGTTGTGATTGACAAGTTGCTACCACAGCAACAACGTTGATTATGTAACATAACTGTGGCATAACCCCAGAGTTACAAAGTATAGGCGTAGCTATTGATATTTCACAGTGTGTTTTCAGTTTACGAAAGTTAATTGTAACATTTTGGTCGCCTAAAAAAGTATTGTTCAGCATTTGGTTGTGATAAACGACCCTCTAAGGAGTCAGATGTTCAGTTTTTCCGGTTAGGACATTTTGTTTTAATGGTTTTAACCTGTTTTTTGCTGGCAGAAATTAGCATTAGCATTATCACTGTTAAGCATAGATTGTAAATGCACTGTGCTAACCAATCTAGCAGCTAGCACTATGGTCAACTCCACCCTCTGGTCCAAATATGGTCACTTCAGGAAAAATCAAACATGGAGATGGTCCAATCCAATTTGGCAATAGTCAAATTGCTAAACTCAAGGCTTCAAAACAGCAGTTCACAAACCCATGGGTGACATTACGGTGACTATGTCCATATTTTTTTTTACAGTCTACGGTTACATCCCTGAAAAAAGGCTGTTCTGATGAGACATCTAAATCATGATACTCACAGCACCATAGGGCTGTGCGATATGACGATATATATTATGTGACTAGAGAAAAATCGTCTATCAAAAATCTATCGTTTAATTTATTGCTCTATCGTTTATATCGTTGTGACGCAAATCCCACTCTTTACAGTAATTTTTTTGTCATTTGCAGTCTGTCCATCTTTTGCACAGATTACATTAATAAATTACTCTTCTTGGCTTTTTACTCACGCAGCTTTTATTGCACTTACAGTAACATAACGAGTTTAGTTGTTGTCAACTCTCTGCCGCTGTCTGTCTCTAGAGACTGTCTTTATTTGTGTTATTTACCAAATTTATGTACGCTCTTTTAATTTCAGCTTAGTGTATGAGAGTCTCTGCTACAGCCGCAGTGTTGAGCGGAGGTGTGTTGGGGTGTGGGCGTGTTTGTGCTTTAGAATGTAACCACTGTCAAAAAAATCTGAAAATAACATTTTATTGATCTGATTCACCGGCTTTCTCACTACCAGCACTCCCTAGCTCACTTGACCACAGCTGCTCTCTCACTCTTTTTCTCTCGTCTTTTTTATAATGAGTCGGGAAGCCAACAAAAAAAGTCTAACTTAACTTTTAATGTTATCAAACGAAGAGAAATGTCCTCCCCTCCTCCTAGTAACGTCTTTGTCCTCCCTCATGGCAGAGTTTACAGCTCTGATCAGTCTGATCTCCATCACACCTCTGAATCCCGAACACTTGCATGCTATGTAAAACACACGGAAGCGGCTTTATGCCAGCAAGGGGACCCAGAGGGGATGGACCAACTATTTATTCAGTGAATTAAAATGTGCTATATCGGTATAGATATCATTATCTGGATATGAAATAACCTATATCGGGATATGAGATTTTGGTCATATTGCCCCGCCCTACAGCACCAGGGTTATACAAGCAACCTAAAGCTCTTGTTCACAGAATTCTTTTAAGTGTACTACTGTGAGATAGGGGGAATCCCATATTGGTGGACAAGCTTATCTTCAAGAGTGACAGCTAGCCCCCTCCACCAATTACTGCAGATACCACCCTTGGGAAAGTCTGAGAAGGGCCTTAAGTAGTGGCACCATCAGCTGAAAGGAGTTTTTTTGCCTAGGCACTTAAATATATTGTATACTTAATAATCATCGCAATAATCCAAATAATCCAAAAAAACAGAATGGAATTTAAAATTATTATACTCACCTACAAAACCTCAATGGTCAGGCAACATCATATCTTAATAAACTCATAGTACCCTATTACCTCACTAGAACACTGCGCTCCCAGAATGCAGGCTTACTTGTGGTTCCAAGAGTCTCCAAAAGTAGAATGGGAGGCAGAGCCTCCGGATATCAGGCTCCTCTCCTGTGGAACCATCTTTCAGTCTGGGAGGCAGACACCTCCAACATTTCTACGTTTAAGAGTAGGCTTAAAACTTTTCATAAAGCTTAGCTAGGGCCATCACAAGCTGCCATAGACCAGCCCCTAGTTATGCTGCTATAGGCCTACACTGCCAAGGGACTTCCAATGATCCACTGAGCTCCTCTCTCTCCCTTTTCCTCTCCATCTGCACACATTCATGTACCATTGATGCATATTACTAACTTGACATCTTGCACAGAGTTTTGTGCTTTCTCGTCTCACAGGTGACCTTCGGTTGTGGACCGCCTGCTGCCTGGGGCTGCAGACTACCTACTGTCCCCTTGGTCCAGCTTGATGCCCACTGCTACTACTATTATTATTAGTCATATTTCTATTATTATTGTTGTTTTTGTTATTATTGTTGTCTGTGTATCTCTCTCCCACTTTCTCTTTCAACTCAACCGGGCAAGGCAGATGGCTGCCCACCTAGAGTGCGGTTCTGTTTGAGGTTTCTTCATGTTAAAGGGGAGTGTTTCCTTGCCACTGTCACCAAGTGCAATTTAAGAGTACAGTCTAGAACTGCTCTATGTGAAAAGTGCCCTGAGATAACTTCTGTTGTGAATTAGTGCTATATAAAAAAATCTGACCTGACTTGACAATAGTATCATACTTGTGCATGTGTGACATGGAACTGACAAAGCTAAAAGGTTCAGTAATCATTCTATCTAACTGTATTAAGGACTGGGGATGCTTGAAACAAATAATTTATACCATGTGTCGTCCAAACACGTCTAGATGCAAAAGTGTGCTGTCACAGATAGAAGCAGTGAACTGCTCAAATGAGGAAAATGTCACACAATTAAGTCTCTCCTCGAAAGACATTCCTGCTCAAGAGGAAGCTTGAGAGAGAACCAACCATCAAACCCTGCCCACTTTCACTCCTCCACAAACTCAGCCAATTACTGCGGAAAGTGAGCATGATTGTCTGATTGTCTGTATTTGGAAAACATAAAAATGGCCACAGCTCCTCCAATTCAAGTCAAGTATCCTTCCTATGGAGAAGGCAGCTGAACCCGAAGACAGCTCCACATATCCAATAGTTAGAAGTCAAAACAAATGCTATGAAAGAGAAGAGAAGTTTTGTCTTACCTCTGGCTGTGCAATGAATTCCCTCAACAGGTGGCCGTTCCAGACAAAACGCTGATCTGCCTAGAACACGGACAGTTACCATGTTAATGCATAGCCAAATACATGGACTAGGTCACAAAATACTTAAAATAAAGTGTTTCTAGATATAAGAAATACAACGGTACATTTGGAATTATTAGTTGAGATAGGAGATGTTTCTACTTGTATGTACATTAAAATTGAAGTAACTATTCAATTGTTTATGTGTTATGTATGAGGTGCTCCCCTTACCCTCTCTAGAAGGCTCATCTCCTGAAATTCTGGGCTGGTGTTGGCCAGGCGCTGCAGAGTGTGGGTCAGGTCATAGTCTGTTGCAAAGTAGAAGCCATCTGTATGAAGCACATTTTTGATCATGGACAGGAAAGTCTTGTTGTCTTGCATCTGAAACAAGAGACAAAGATGAGAGATAAAGAAAACTTTCAGACAGCAGATGCACATATGACACAGGTCCACTCAAAGTGTGTTGGACCTGCGTTGGACCCATTTATGAGACAGCTGTCACCCTGCTTCACATTGTTAGCTGAGACTGCAGTCTGCTGTGTAGTTCACACGGATTCTCTGCTTTTTCACCAGGAGTCGGTGGATGATCAGAGAAAGGTCAAGAAGAACATTTACATCTGATGACAGAGACCATCTTTGACCAGAGAGAGGTTACCATCTCCCCCCCATATACAGCCACCTGTATCATGTGAGTTTCATATTTAGATCACTTGATGACACCTAAGCGAGTTTTATTCCCTGATAAAGACTGTGAGATGCAGTTGAAAGTTCCCGAAAAGCTAGCAAGTGAACTTCTGAGTGGAGATTATTTTGTCCCCAGGTCAAGAAGTCTGTTTACAAACAATACAAATTTTGATTGTCTGTGAGCATTTGAGTCACAGTGATAACCAGGCAGTCAGCCAGAAGCAAATATCTTGCAAATTTTAACCGTATTTTCAGAAAATCTGAAAAAAATGTGAATTCATGCACATTTCCATCCACTACTGTTATGCGAATATCAGGAGTTGGTTCATAGAGATAAGCAGCAGTTGGTGCGCTAATTCTCCAGTCAGGTGCCATAATACCACTGCAGAAGAAGAGGGTGCAACAAAATACACAAGTGCCAGTCAAACCTCAAACGGTGAATGATAAAATAGAAAACATGATGGAAATATGGCTATCTTTATAATCTTTAATTCAAACTGTCAACATATACAGTATCAAAAGGAAACACAATCACACTCATACCATAGGCTCATACAGAGGAAACATCAGTCATGTGAGTAAAATGTTCGCTACATTAAAACTTACTTGATGAAGGTGTTTCCATCTACCATTTAGTGCATTAACACTTTTCTGAAAAAGGCAAAAACCACCACAAGAGAGCGTAAAAACTTTTGAGAATTTTTTTGAGGTTTTTTTTAATTTTGCCATTTCTATCAATCTTTTCTAATGCGTACTTCAAAATGTGTAGGAATATGTGCACTCAAAGAGTTTTTATGATTTTAAGGGGAGTTATTATTGTACCGAACTCTAACATGAAATTATTCATCCAGCAACATAACTCATATAAAAGTAGACATAATTGGGAAATAGTCCTCCTTGTTGCCCCACAAGGGAGGTCAGTTAGAATTATGATTGCTATTAATCATAATTATGATTTTGTGAGGGTATAGGTCTTTTAAGTTTAAGTGACTGAGCAAACACAAGGAAACACCAACAAGTTCCCTTTAGTTACATACACATTTATTACTAATACTACAGCAACAAGTACTAAACACTACAACATTTTACAAACAAGACACCTAAGTGAAAGGGATGGCTAGTGAATGAATGAAATGAATGATGCAGAGTTATCTATTGTGTAGTTTATATGAGAGACCTGATCAGATGGAGTCAAATCAACAGTACAAGAGCTAAGTTCTGAGTTGCCAGTTGAAGTTACAAATTATGAGAGCACTAGGGCTTACGCAAGTTGATTAAGGTTTTGCAGATAACTTGCTTGCTCCTGGCTTTTTGCGGAGAATGGAGTTTGATGTGCTGGGGTGAGAAGCTGGACTCTGGATCTTGTAATGATGAGTAAGCCGGCCAGTCCAGATTTAAAAGTTCCCATTGGAAGAGAGCTCCTGGTTTAGGCTCTCCTAGTCTTGATCCTTAACTCATGACTCTAGCTTCTGAGGTTTCACTTCCTTTTGTTCTGAATCACATCTTCAGACTAGCAAAATGCAAGCTTTCCACCAGCATGGCAAAAAGCAAGAAGAAACCAGCAAGAAATACCAGCCTGAAGTCTCAGATAAGAGACTGTTTTTAAAGTTTCGGTCTGCCTGCCCCGAAGGTGCATCCTGACCCATCCCAGGGAATCAGTCCCCTCCTGTCCACGGACAGGCGGGTACAATTCCTGAATGCGGTTATTCTTTTAAATCAAAGTATTTACAATTTAGCAATTGCATGATTCCTAATTTTCTAATTTTGCATTTTTGATAGTAGCTTTAGTATTCTGGGAGTGAAACAAGCAGAATGGTACTAAACAAGAGGTTAGTGTTATCAAGGATGATGGAATTATGTTAGTGGTAAATTTCTTGGCTTAAACGCAGTGGAATAAAAGTCTAACTGAAGCACATGATAACACATATATGATATACACACATATCAACATATAATATTAATTGTCTTTACATAAGTCTACATTTTAGAGTTTGTGTGTGTGTGTGTGGGGGGGGGGGGGGGTTGTTCTGGTAAATGTCTGTATGTGTCTGTATGTCACTGGGACATGTTGCGCAGCAAGTTCTCCCTGTTGTTGATGGTGTTGACTTGCAAGCTGTCTGGTGTTCTTCACAGTGGGATTAAAGTTGGTGCCAGTTCATCTTTGTGTTACTGGCTCTTGGAGGTGAGTTATGATAGCCAATGGTGAGGGTCTTTTATCCTCACCATTGGCTAAGGTGGTTTGGGTCAGTGGTCTGGTTTAGTGACCATGGGGACCAGGGGTTCCTTATCTGATCCTTTCTGTTTGCAGAATGTTGTTTAGATGGTCTGGTCAGTGAGGAGTTTGGAACTCTCACTTTTGTGTTATTGGCAAGAATTCCTGGGGAGTTGAAGAAAGAGCTGGGGCCTGTTTCAGAAAGCAAGTTAAGCAAACTCTGAGTCTAACCCTGAACTCTGAGTTGATGAACCCAAGATGAGAAACTCAGAGTTTTCGGTTTCAGAACAGCTGATCAGAGTCAGTTCAATCAACTCTGAGTATGTTCACTCTGAGTTAAGCGTGTGTGTGATGAATGAAAAAAGCCATCATCAATGGAGCTCAGATACTACGAGTCACTATGGCAACAGGTAAATAAAAGGCAGAGTCTCCATTTTAATCCAGTGGCGAGAGATATTAATGCATGTGTGTGCGGACGCTGCACATTTACCTTTTTAAAAAAAGAGCCTGAGTCAGAGCGGGAAAAGTGTCAATAAGTTAACAGAATAAGGTTTTATTCAGTGTTGTCCATTAATTCATCATTTACCGAGCTTACATTTCCTTAATGATGATAAAGTGGAATCTGACTGACTGTGTATCAGGGTGCAGCTACATTACATTTTCAATATATTTGTTCAACTTTAATCCGACGGACAAAACACAGGAGGCAGAACTGAAGATGAAAATATAGTCAAAGATTTAAAACATATATAGATCAAAGACATAGAGACATGACTGTAAGCTCACAGTCTGATCCAGTAATAATGTGTTTGGTGATTTGCACTTGAAAAGGTGTCGAGGTTAAAATACAGAATATTCTAAATTTTTAGACATCAATTTGTATCTCGGCTCAACAGCATTCAGTGACTTTATTTCAGCTACTTCAACAAATGTAGTAAATTCAAACATTGTCACTGAAATGCTGTTAAAACATGTTAAGATTATGCTCCCTATTTAACAATCTCACTTTCAAACTACATTCTGCAGCTTCATCAAAATCCTGCTCACTAAGCATATTAACATATAATCTCCAATATTATAGGAATTATGTTCCATCAGTGTGACATTCATTGATCCTATGTGTCTAAAGCTTCATACTGATTGTTTAAATTTAAACTGAGATAACACATTATGTGCGATAAACATTTCAGTGCAAGAGCTGCTCTAACAAACTGAAACCTGTGTTGTGTGAATTCAGGCTGTGTAACATTTGAATGTAAGAGAAAAAAAAATGCTGTTCAAAAAAGAAGAAACAACGATAACTTTAGATAGTCCTGAGTAACAAACTAATATCCAACCAGGATTTAGATTCTGACAGATAGTAAACCTCTGCTAATTAATGCACTTTCATACGGATCGAATGAATGAGGAAATGAAACAGCACCTTGGGCTCTGTAAGAGGGAGGAGACAGAGAGAAACTTAAGGTTTGTTGAAGAAAACCTGCCAGCGAGCAGGTTAGCTTCAGAGTCAGTTACTGCAGTAACTGACCCCAAGTTTAAGTTAGCTCTCTTTCTGGAACTGAAAACCCAGTTCCCTCATCCCTCATCTCAGGGTGAACAAACTCAGAGTTTTCACTAAACCCACTTTCTGAAACAGGCCCCAGGTCTGTTGTTTGAGGCTTGTACTGTCTGCCTTCAAAACATGCAGGGACCATACAGCATAAAAATACATTGATGGAAATGTGGCTAGTGTGTATCAGGCAGAAACACTGCAACAAACAGGTATTGTGAATTTGTAAATTAAACATTCTCATTATATTCTGGATTATTACACAATGAAGGTTAGTCATTTCTGCTAAATCACTACTGAATCATGATGATATGCTCATATGGCATAATCATTTTAGAAAATGTTTTGTGTGACGAGTTCTGTCTGATATAATACATAACAGTAAATCACATTTGACATTTATTTGATTATCTTATGTGTGATTTTGCATATATTTGCCATACTGTAAAATACGTATATCAGTACTGGCAAACATTTATTATATTGTTGATATTGCTTTCAACTGTAGTGCCCAACCCTACTATATTTTCACCTTGAAACATTTAATGTGACCCAACTTCAATAAAACAGCCTTATTGAGTTCATGGATGAAGAGCTGCTCCTGGTGTCTAATATAGTTGGACTGTCTGAGCATGTGAAAACTCAGCTGAGCATTCTTCATTGTGTAGTCTTCATTTGTAGCAATTTAATTTATAGGTTTGGAACCATGTAATTTATAGCCAAAACTAAAGAGTTTTGGCTATAAAGAGTGAGATAGCGGAGCAGAGTTTTTAGCTTTGGGTACACGTGAATACAACACCTGTAGAAAAGGTGTTCAGAAGCAGAGCTTTTGGATGATGGACAGACAAACGTTGCATTTTGAGGCCCCACTGAAAGCCAGGAGATTATCAGGTAGAGACTTTCCCTGCCACAAGTACAATCAGGAGCCATAGCAGTAAAAGACAGAAGGTCTACCTGGTTGTCTGTCAGGTGTAGTATTGTCTTCTTATAGGAGATTATGTCAAAGTCCAGAGCCTTCCACACAGCGTGGCCCAGCAGATCCCCCACCTTCTTCTTCTTTGTGATGACAACCAGGTACACACCTAATATACAGGTGATTGGAAATGACAATGCACAGCAGAGCACTAGTATAGCTATACATAGCTAGAATCCCTCAGTTCTCTAATAGCTGATGGTTCCCATACTTCCCAGGTCTTGCTGAAACGTAAACTTCCTGCATTACATACTGAACCTACCTGCCACCAAACGTATGGTCCCCATGAGTCCACAAATCGGCCTGGTCTCAGCAGATGCAGGGATGTCCCTCCTCACTGAGGACCATAGAGGGAACATAACACTGGTTAGTGACAGTGTGCTCTAAAGACAAACGGCTGTAGAATCATCTGAACTACAGCTGGAGCTAATGGCACTATTTTTGTTATTGATGAATCTCTAAATTATTTTATTAATTAATTGTCTATTTGCACTCCTGATAAACTTTGATAAAGAGTTGTCAGAGACTAAAGTGATGCCTTAAAACTTTTTTAATATGAGCTAAAAATCAGATGAAACAGAGAAAAGCAAGCAAAGTCCTCACATAACTGAATAACTAGATCTAGTACATGTCTGGCATTTTTACTCACTAAAGGACAAACACAATTAATCAGAATTGTGACAATCCCAGCATGTGTCAGCATGCATGAGGAGGCTTTATACCTATAAAACAATATTACGCAGAACTCTCTCCCAGTCCGAGAGTTTAAGAGCAAAAGCAGTGTTTCCCCTAGGTTGACTGCTTTGGCCTGGATGCGGTGCCAGGGGGGTGGGGCGGAACACATTTCTCCATTCTCTATTTCTCTGTTTAGTGTCGTCAGGTTAGGCTAATCCTTTGTTGCTAGCTTCGGGGTTAACCCCCTTCACTTTTCCAGCAGTTGGGGAAAAAACAGACATGACTTTTCTTGGTCTTGAGAAGCTGCAGTATTTATTAACTGACACATTGTATCCTGTACTGTACATTTACTGCCAGATTGACACCTTACTGCTAACCGCTTCCTCTGCTCCGCTTCTTTGATGTTGTACAGTGTCCTGTATAGTATCTGAGCAGACGAGTGCGGCAGGAAACTTTGGACAAGAGTCAGCCTCTCTTCACTTCCTGCGTGAACTATATACTGATGTTCAGCTGCAGTTTTTGAACCAATGGCAGCACCTGAGAGTTCTGATTCACCTTCAAATTGTGACTGCATCAGTCTTTCAGTCTGTCAGGACTCTAACATGCCTGTGCCCAGTGGCCCATTGTCTCATAATCTGCCTGTGTACATCTGCGATTGGAGTGGGAAAACTGCAATGCTGGATGAACAACTGAGCAACTCAAACCTAACATCAAAATCCAGTTTGATGACCTTCATTGTTTCTGCTGATCAGTGTTGTTACTTTGTAACATGTTATTCCCCAAACTGCTGATGTTGTGCTTTTGTGACATGTTGCATATTCCTCACTGAGCTTGTGTTTAATCAAACTACAGCACAGCATGAGACACACTGCACCAAGGGGGGAAGAACAGGCATAATAGAGGCCCAACAGTTCATTTTTGCCCCAGGCCCCCAAACAGGTCAATCCAGCCATGTTACTGTACCTTTATCTATACATTTTAGGTTGTCTGGAGGAACATACGTACCTTTACAGTTTCTTTACATGCAGCTGAGCTGACTACTGTTACACTACTTTGAGCATGGAGCAGTGCCTTTATATCTGATCAGCATGTTCTTACTACACATGTACTGGAGCTCAGTCACCTAACCTGTGCTTACCTGTGAGAGTCATCTCAGTTGACACCCTGTCAATAGCCAGGACATCCACAGAGCCATCATCACAAGCCTCTATGTAAAATTTTTCTGGTGTGGTGCGCCTGGTCAGACAAAGACAAGAGCTGTTTCAAAAGCAGGTTGACAGAAACCAAAGCCGTTTTTGTAATCACATCAATCAAACAAAATAATGTGATCATGAGCCAGAGACAGCTGGAAGGAGGTAACAGAACTGACAGGAAATACATATTAACGTTAGCTATTTCAGCTAATGTGACACTGCTGAAGCAGCTGGTCACTGTTTAGCACTGCAAATGCATCGAAACTGAGTTGTTGTGCAGACTTCCATTCATTGAGTCTCCTGAAACCTAGCTTCACTCAGAGGAACAGGATCCCGTTAAATAAAGTAATGTGAACCATGCCATGCTATCATAAACTGTGTGGAAGCAAACGTAGCGTTAGCTGCAGGACAGTAACACGATGCAGCGTTGACATGTTTAGCTGATGTACCGTTCAGACTGTTCATATGAAATCCTTACAAACACTCCTCGCTATTTCATTCTGTAGCAACACAAATCAAAGCGATGTGATGTTACTATATTGTTTCACAAGACTTACAAGTTGAAACTATCATAGGTGCTCGCCATCTTTCCTCCTGTATGACCTCCGTGACGTGTCAGAGTCAACGTCAGGCAACGTCAAACACCGGCTTCTTCTGGCTTCAGACAAGAGCCTCCTCCTCATGGATGTATTATAAGAACTGGATACCGGACCAAAAATGGCGCCCGTTCAGTCCAATAAGAACTGCTTGCCTGCTTGTCATACGCCAAAAAATGTTTCTAGCTTCCGGGTTTGCTTCCGCGTTGTGCGGCCCACTGAATGTGCGCGGTAGTGTTTCCCCCGGTCAGCCCATAGACTTTACATTGTGATGACGTAACGGATTTTAAATCACTTTTCTAGGCTTGAGGAAAGTTTTACAAATATAAAACCTCCATGAATCAATAGTTCATAATAGAAAGAGTCACAACTGACGTTGTTTGCAGTTCGAGGTGTCCTGTTAACAGTTTTACAGACGTCTGTTTTACAATGTCCTCTGTCTTAATACTACAGAGGACTCTTATGTTAACTTTAGTCCCTCCCAAATTGATAATCTTGTTGATAGTGCTGCAGGCTCATTTCGAATAACACTCAACTCCATCGCCCTCTTAAAAAGGAAAATAATAAAACATAAGAGGTTAACTCCATGGTATAACTCCCAAACCTGCAAATTAAAGCAAACATTGCGAAAATTGGAAAGGATTTGGTGTTCCACCAAAGTGGAAGAATCTCACTTAGTCTGGCAAGATAGTCTTAAAACATAAAAGAAGGCCCTCTGTAATGCCAGAGTCGCCTATTACTAAGCATTAATAGAAGAGAATAAAAACAGCCCTAGGTTTTCAGCACTTTGGCCAGGCTGACGAAGAGTCATAACTCTATTGATCCATGTATTCTTATAGCTCCCAGTAGTAATGACTTTATGAGCTTCTTTAATGATAAAATTCTAACTATTAGAGACAAAATTAACCACCACCTGCCCTCAACAGGCACCGTTTTCTCCCCAAACACAGGCACCTTAGAAACAGCTGTAAATCCTGACATATATTTGGACTGTTTTTCTCCACTCTACTTTTCTGAACTAACTTCAATGATTTGCTCAGCTAAACCATCAACCTGTCTCTTAGACCCCATCCCAACTAGGTTGCTTAAGGAAGCCTTACCCTTAGTTAGCACTTCTTTACTAGATATGATCAATCTGTCTTTAGTAACAGGCTATTTACCACAGTCCTTTAAAATAGCTGTAATTAAACCTCTTCTTAAGAAGCCTACTCTTGATTCAAGCATTTTAGCCAATTATAGACCTATATCTAACCTTCCATTTCTCTCTAAGATCCTTGAGAAAGAAGTCTCTAATCAGTTATGTGACTTTCTACATAACAATAGTTTATTTGAGGATTTTCAGTCAGGATTTAGAGCGCATCATGGCACAGAGACAGCACTGGTGAAAGTCACAAATGACCTCCTTACTGCATCGGACAAAGGATTTGTCTCTATACTTGTCCTGTTAGATCTTAGTGCCGCATTCGACACAATTGACCATCAAATCCTTTTGCAGAGATTGGAACATTTAATTGGCATTAAAGGAACTGCATTAAGCTGGTTTAAGTCCTATTTATCAGACCGATTTCAGTTTGTACATGTTAATGATGAATCCTCCGTGAAGGCAAAAGTTAGACATGGAGTTCCACAAGGTTCTGTACTTGGAACAATTCTATTCACCTTGTATATGCTTCCTTTAGGTAATATTATTAGGAAACGCTCCATAAATTTTCATTGTTATGCAGATGATACCCAATTATATTTATCAATGAAGCCTGATGAAATCAATCAGTTAAACGAACTCCAAGCATGCCTTAAGGACATAAAGACCTGGATGACTTGTTACTTCTGGGCTGGATTATTGCAATTCCTTATTATCAGTGTGCTCTGACAAGTCTCTAAAGACTCTCCAGCTGGTCCAGAATGCAGCTGCATGTGTACTGACTAAAACTAGAAAAAGAGATCACATTTCTCCCATTTTAGCTTCGCTACATTGGCTTCCTCTAAAATCTAGAATAGAATTTAAAATCCTTCTCCTAACTTACAAAGCCCTTAATGGTCAGGCACCATCGTATCTTGAAGAGCTCATAGTACCGTATTATCCCACTAGAACACTGCGCTCCCAGAATGCAGGCTTACTGGTGGTTCCTACAGTCTAAAAGTAGAATGGGAGGTAGAGCCTTCAGCTATCAATCAATCAATCAATCAGGCTCCTCTCTTGTGGAACCATCTTCAAGATTCAGTCCGGGGTGCAGACACCCTCTCTATGTTTAAGAGTAGGCTTAAAACTTTCCTTTTTGATAAAGCTTATAGTTAGGGCCGACCAGGCTCACCTTGGATCAGCCCGTAGTTATGCTGCTATAGGCCCAGGCTGCTAGGGGACCTTTGCAGTCCTGTTGGCATCCTTCCCTGGCTATTGCTACTGCTGTTGCTGCTGTTATTGTTTTTGTTATTGTTATGTTTGTTGTTATTCTGTAACTCTCCCCCCCCCCCCCCCCCCTTCCCTCTTTCTTTCTCTCTCTCAACCTAACCAGTTAAAGCAGATGGCACCAAGAGCCAGGTTCTGCTTGAGGTTTCTACCCGTTAAAGGGGAGTTTTTCCGCTGTTGCCAAGTGCTTGCTCATGGGGGAATCGTTGGGTCTCTGTAAATTAAAAAGTATGGTCTTGACCTGCTCTATGTGAAAAGTGCCCTGAGATGACTTGTTGTGATTTGGCGCTATATAAATAAAAATTGATTGGTTGATTGATTGAAAATCTAGTTTCCTTTTTGTAATTTTTTTCCTAAGTCATGTACAGACTCACATAAAAAATTATTAAAGACAGAAGCAACAGTAAGATGATCTTCATTTAATTTTCCTTGTACTTTGAGTTTAAAATCTCCTAAAAAAATTGGTCCCTCCTTGTGAGATTATCAACGTTTTTCCAGATTAATTTACTGTTGCCTTTTGCCTCATTCAATATATTGAGATAAAAACGAGATTTAGCTTCTCTTAGCTCTTGGATAACTTTGTTCTTTAAACCTTTATAGATCAGCATGTCAGTGTCTCTTCTAGTTTTAATTGCCTTCCTTAGTGCAGCATCTCTAGATTTCATTAGTTTCCACAAATTTTCATTAAACAACATAAAATTGTTTTTATTTTTAGATTTTATCTTTATCCTCAAATTAAATCTTTCCCTCACAGAGTTGATTCTGTGAGTAAAAGTATCATAGCCGTAGTCCAGGTCATCAGAGGACAGACCATCATCCCAGTTCAAGCTGTTAATTTAACTGACAAATTCATCTCACTTAGCTCTGGGTATGCATTGAAGGATCATTGTCTTAGTTGCCGTGGTCCTAAATCTATTTTTAGTCAGTTTTCTCGCACATAGGGTTAGGTTATGATCTGATAAGCCACTGATTAAATTATAACTTTTAGTTATTCTTTCTTGTTTGTTAGTAAATATCAGGTCAATTTGTGTACTAGAGCATTTTGCAATCCTAGTTGGGCCTTTTACCAGTTGTTCTAGTTGGAATTTCTCTGTGATCATTTTTAGTTTTTTTCCTCTTCGATTTATCCTCCCAGTTCACATTAAAATCACCCATAAGTGATAATTCCTTGTTGAGTTTGCACTCTTTCAAGACTCCTGTGAGTTGATCATAGAAAGTGTCATCTGCAGAAAGGGGCCTATAGACACCTATGATGTTAAAAGACATTTGTTGGGATAACATTATTTTTATCTCAACATATTCTAAAGTGTTAGCCGCATTGTAAACCACACGCTCACATTTGATGTTGTCTCTCACATAAAAAAGCACCCCTTCTCCTCTTCCATCAGGTCTGTCTCTTTTGAAACATTGGTATCTGGACACCGTAAACACACTCGCAGGAGTTATTTGTTTCAACCATGTTTCAGTCAGACAGAAAGTCCAGATTTGAGTCAGACAGAAGATGAGTTAGCTGATTGATCTTTTTAGTAATGCCTCTGATGTTAAAATGTCCACCAAACAGCCCCCTCAGTTTCAGCTTTGGGTCCCATAAGACTTTTGTATGATTGACAGTTTGGAAGGTTTTCAATAACCTCTGCCTCCTGCAGGGTTTCGACACACAGTGGTGTCAGCAGCAGGTTTTGTGAGAGAGACACTGGACCTATCAAGGTCTTCACAGCCCAGTAGTGAAAAGTTATTCATTGAGACATCATGCCTGGTGTTAACAAAGTTTAGTCTGTTAAGGGAGAAGCCCAGCTCAGAAAGTTGCTGCTCACTCATCACTGGCACCAGAGGAGTCCCAGACACACTCAGGAACAAATCAGCACCGAAGTTCTGCAGCGCTCTGAAATGGGGTGGCAGATGACCAGTCCACTGGATTGGTGATTCGTTCTAGTACCTGGGCTCATCCATGCCGCAGGACAGAGGAATAGATTGCAAAATATCCCAGTAAGTTATGATGAACACTCACTGTAGGAGCGTCAACTGGCCATGAGCCAGCATTTGTCCCAAGCTCAATCATTCAGTATCCCAGCTGTTTTCCATCAACGTTGATTGCTCTGGCCAGATAGACATGTATAGGCAATACAGCAGTGAGTACCAACAGTAGTCCGAAAAGCACTCCATGAAACACAGCCCAGGTCTTTTTGCTGATTAAACACTGCTTTGAACTTAAAGCAGTTTTTGACAGTCCTATGCAGCAATCCCATCCAGGATCCCGGTGACCCAAGGGTAGAAACTTCTCTTAAGCCCCTCAGCACTGGCCCGGTGCATCCAGAACCTCCTTATGACCTCAGCAGGGAGAAAAGGGTAGAAACTTCTCTTAAGCCCCTCAGCACTGGCCCGGTGCATCCAGAACCTCCTTATGACCTCAGCAGGGAGAAAAGGCCGCCATCCGGGCGGTTAGGATCCCCTGAAGATACATGTGGCCAGGACCGTTTCCTTCGATGTTGAAATGGATGTACAAGTGGTCTTGCTTGATGTTTAATCTGATGTCTACATTTGAAAACCTGGACTGGCCTCATAGCAGAGTTGGCAGGGGGGTGAGCCTACCACCTCCCCATTCCATCACTCTCCAATAAGTCCAATATCATTCACAAAAAGTTTACAGAAGAAGTTTAGCGAAGCTGAGAGAGAGGCGACTGGATAGGTTCGTGCCTTCTTACCATCCCGGGACATCCAGCTGACCAACAGGTTTAATGCCCTGGATAAACAGGAGTGTCCTCCACTTAAGGAATGCCCCCAGTCTCCCCTATCTGTGGACACCGCAGGATAATCAGCTGGTCCGGCACCCTGGAGGAAGCCTGCCTTCCCCCCGGCAGTCACTCCGGCTCCACGAAGGAACTCCAGGGTGTCGGTTAATTCACTAAATCCAAATCCACTGGATATTACCAGCAGAATCCCAGACATAAGATGGGACCATCCGTAGTTGGATTGTACTGTGGTCCATGTGGGAGTGAATGACATCACGAAACAGCAGTTGGAACTGCTAAAGCTGGACTTCATTCACCTGTTGAAAGTCCTGGAGTCTCAGGACTGCCATGCTTTTGTCTCTGAACCTATCCCCTCTCTCGGCCATGGAGTGGGTCACTTCAGTCGCCTACACACGGGGGCACGTACCTGATATTATAGCCCCCTCTTCTATTTCCCCACATTCCATAGGTTTATGCCTGAACTCTGCAGCTAGCTATCCTCTGAATGATCATGGTGTTTCTGATTCCCCTTCACTGGTGTCAACTATTCCAGTGCGTTATACAGCAAGGCTACCCAAAAAATGAACTGGCAGGCACAAAAGGGTCCCCATCTGACCTAATTTCTAGTAAGACTCAGTCAATTTAAGGTCTATCACCAATAAGTCTTTTATTGTCAATGATTTTATTTCTTCTAATGATTTAGATTTTATCTCTCTGGTTGAAACTTGGGCAGACATCGATGTCCCTCTCATTGAGGCATGTCCCCCCAGATATACATTTTGGAATAGTCCTAGATTAACTGGATGGGGGGGGGGGGGGGGGGGGGGGGGGGGGGGGGGGGACTTGCTGTCATTTATAAAGCTGACCACAAATGTACACCAACTGCTATTGGCAATTTTATCTCATTTGAGTTATTCTCATTCACCACTTCCCACCATACAATCTTTTTTGGGTTGTTATATCATCCTCCTAACTCAAAGGGCTACTTTCTTTTGGGAAAAATTTTTTATTGGGATTGACTTAAATATTCACAGTGATAACCAAAGTGACAAACGTGCATCTGAATTCTTTGATCTTGTCAGTACTTTTGACTGTATTCAGCATGTCTCTGGCTCTACTCATCAACATGGTCATACTCCAGAGCATTAGAAGGGCATGTAGGCATGCTGAACGGAAATGGAAAGTTTCCAAATTAAGATGTGATTTTAATGCCATGAAAGAGCTTTTAAAAGGAAGCGTTTAAAAGAAAGAGTTTAATTACACTATAAAAGACGAAAGATCAAAATTCCTCTCTCATTGCCGCAAATCCTCACAACCCCAAGTTACTTTTCAGGACCATTAACTCCCTTATCCACCGCCCTCCCAATTCCATAGAAGTCTCTTCAATTGAAAGGTGTGAGAGTTTTTGTTCTTTTTTCAATAAAGTTTCCAACATTAGAGCCCAAATCATACCATCTCTGCTTATTTTACCACACTGTGAGGTGTATCAGTTTTTTAATTCTTTTTATCTGATATCCCAGTCAGATTTACTGAGGATGATCAATGGCATGAAATCTTCAACTTCTCCCTCTGATGTCTTACCCACTAGATTTTTATAAGAGGTTTCTGCCTTTTTATCCTCAGATATTTTAGCAATTTCTAACAAATTTCTAACAAATCTTTATCTTCAGGGATTGTACCTCCGATTTTTAAACCCCCTTCTGGAAGAATCAAATCTTGACACCACTAATCTGAATAATTTTAGACTCGTATCCAAATTACCTTTTCTTGCCAAAGTGCTGGAGAAAGTGGTTTACTCTCAGCTTATTTATTTTATGAATGACCGCTCTCTCTTTGAAAAGTTTCAGTCTGGTTTTCGCACCCATCATAGCACAGAAACTTTTAAAATTTTGAAAGTTTCCCAGGGTTTGCAGTGCACCCATGAGGCCAGAAATCTGGGTCTAATCTTTGATCCAGACTTGAATTTTGTAATTTTTGTAAATGCATTGTGTATTTTGTTTTATGTCTGTGAAGCACTTTGTAAACTTGTTTTTGAAAAGTGCTATATAAATAAAGTTTATTATTATTATTATTATAATTGAGTCCAGGGTGCATAGAGAGGCTGCAGTATGCGTGGGTTACATTACCAGCAAGGATCCTTTAAGTTTTCCTCTTGTTTTCATAAAATAACTCTTCTGTTAGCTGCATATTCTTCTTCTTCTTCTTCTTCCTCTGATGTTTTTGGCCATTGGCAAACAGCTTGTTGGTGCATTACCGACACCTTCTGAATTGGACTGTGAATCGGAATGGGTACCATATTCTTCTGTTAAGTCCAGTCTTTTCCAAAAATGTATATATAGATCTTCACTGCAGCTGGTTTGGGACCCAACAGCTTTTTGGATTAACTACGTTATCTTTCTTTTCTTTTTTTACTTTAAAGGATTTCCTTTTTAAGAGTGCTTGTTTTCTTGTCTGTTTTTGCTTGGTGTAAAGTTGTCAGATGGTCTCATAGATGGATATATTGGACTTTCTGACATCCTACAGCTTGCTAACTGTACCAGTTAACATTAGACTGCAGAATACACCCTGCTGAAAGAAACAGCTTAGATCGACAAGGCTGGCCGACTAGCCTGTTTTGGTCAATCAGCCTGACCTGCCCTGGTCAACCAGCCTGACCAGCCTTGTCAACCTTGTCAATCTGCGGCTGCGGTCAAAAAGTACTACTACTTTTCCTTGACCTCGATGGGTGATTAATCTCAGCTAAATACCTGTGAACACAACAAATTAATCAGCAACCAAACATTGAAATGAAGAAATATGTTCATGCATTGAGGGCTTTATGTACTAAAACTTTTTTCAAAAGGTTGATAGGTGAATTGAGTGCTTAAATACAGCTAATAATGGACTTACATTTGTTAGGTGAACAGAAAGGTGACTCCAAGCAAATGATGATGTCAAACTCATGTTTCAGAACAGCGCTGCACTGAGGACCCCAAATGCTATTGATTTCCAAATGAATGGTGTTATTTTGGGCATTAAAAAATGTTTTTTGGCAGGTGTTCTTGTTGGCCTGGGAGCCTGCCAGGCCTGTACAATTATAGGGAAAACACTGTAAAGGATAAATGTTTTTCAACTGATGTCTTAACTTCCTTGTTTTACGTTCTTTCCAAGATGCTTTGAATTCAATTCAGTTCAATTTATTTATATAAAGCCAAATCATAACAAGAGTCATCTCAGGGCACTTTTCACATAGAGCAGGTCTAGACCGTACTCTGTTATTTACAGAGAACCAACAATTCCCCCATGAGCAAGCACTTGGCGAAAGCGGCAAGGAAAAACATCCCTTTAACGGGAAGAAATCTCAAACAGAACCAGGCTCTAGGTGGGCAGCCATCTGCCGTGACCGGTTGGGTTCAGAGAGAAAGAGGGGGGGCAGAGAAGCAGAATAATAACAATAATAACAATGACAACAATTATAACAATAAAAATATGACTAGTAATAATAATACTTTTGTGCACGTCAGGATCTGGTGCAGTCAAAGGGCTTTTATTTCAGGCATGTGGATGTCTTCAAGCATGGGCTCTTACTGTACATTGCACGAAGGAGTTAAATATCACTTCCTATGTCCACTATGTGGCACTAGAAAACACCCACTAATTGTATGTCATGTTGCTATATGTCATGTGTAGACCGCACCATGTAAATTCCATGTAAATCGAATTCCTCTTCTTCTATTTCTTCCTCTTCTGTTTCTTCTTTCTTCTTCTTCTGTTTCTTGTTTCTTCTTCTTCTTCTTTTTCTTCTTCTATTTCTTCTCCTAATTCTTCTTCTAATTTTTCTTTTTTTTCTTCTATTTCTTCTTCTATTTCTTCTTCTGTTTATTCTTCTGTGTTTTCTTTCTTCTTTTAATCCTTCTTCTTTTTCTTCTTCTATTTCTTCTTCTATTTCTTCTTCCGTTTCATCTTCTGTCTTCTAGTTCTTTTTCTTCTGTTTCTTCTTTCTGTTTCTTCTTCTTCTGTTTCTTCTTCTGTTCTTCTTCTATTTCTTCTTCTGTTTCTTTCTATTTCTTCTTCTTCTGTTTCTTCTTCTGTTCTTCTTCTTCTATTTCTTCTTCTGTTTCTTCTTCTGTTTCTTCTATTTCTTCTTCTATTTCTTCTTCTATTTCTTCTATTTCTTTTTCTATTTTTTACGTCTTCTTTTGCTCTTCTTCCTCTTCTGTTTCTTCTTCTTCTTCTTCTTCTTCTTCTTCTTCTTCTTCTTCTATTTCTTCCTCTTCTGTTTCTTCTCCTTCTTCTAATTCTTCTTCTGGTTCTTCTAATTATTCTTTTTCTTCTTCTATTTCTTCTTCTATTTCTTGTGTTTCATCTTCTGTCTTCTTCTATTTCTTCTATTTCTTCTTCTGTTTCTTCCTCTTCTGTTTCTTGTTCTATCTTCTGTTTCTCCTTCTTCTGTTTCTTCTGTTTCATCTTCTATTTCTTCTTCTTTTTTCTTCTTCTTTTTCTTCTTCTATTTCTTCTTCTTATTATATTTCTTCTGTTTCTTCTTCTGTTTCTTCCTCTTCTGATTCTTCTACTTCTATTTCTTCTTCTCTTCTTCTTCTTCTTCTTTTTCTTCTTCTATTTCTTCTTCTTATTATATTTCTTCTGTTTCTTCTTCTGTTTCTTCCTCTTCTGATTCTTCTACTTCTATTTCTTCTTCTCTTCTTCTTCTTCTCCTTCCTCTTTTTCTTCTTCTATTCCTTCTTCTATTTCTTTTTCTGTTTTTCTATTTCGTCTTTTGTTCTTCTTCCTCTTCTTTCTTCTGTTTCATCTTCTATTTCTTCATCTTGTCTCTTCTTCTTTTTCTTTTTTAATTTCTTCTTCTTCTATTTCTTCTTTTTCTTCTTGTTTCTTCCTCTTCTGTTTTTTCTTCTACTTCTATTTCTTCTTCTTCTGTTTCTTCTTCTATTTCTTCTTCTTCTCTTTCTTCTCCTTCTGTGTCTTCTATATCTTCTTCTTCTATTTCTTCTTACTCTATTTCTTCTTCTTCTTCTACCTCCTTTTCTTTACCTCCTTCTTTTACCTCCTCTTCCTCTTCTTCTACCTCCTTCTTCTTCTTCTTTCTTCTTCTTCTGTTTCTTGTTTCTTCTTCTTTCTTCTTCTTCTGTTTCTTGTTTCTTCTTCTTCTGTTTCTTCTTCTTTTTCTTCTTCTTTCTTCTTCTAATTCTTCTTCTGTTTCTTCTGTGTTTTCTTTCTTCTTTTAATCCTTCTTCTTTTTCTTCTTCTATTTCTTCTTCCGTTTCATCTTCTGTCCTTTAGTTCTTTTTCTTCTCTTTCTTCTTCTGTTTCTTCTTCTGTTTCTTCTTCTTCTGTTTCTTCTTCAGTTTCCTAATTCTTATTTTAATTCTTCTTTTTCTTCTTCTTATTCTTCTATTTCTTCTTCTTCTTCTGTTTCTTCTGTTTCTTCCTGCTCTGTTTCTTCTTCTATCTTCTTCTGTTTCTTCTTCTAGCTTCTTCTATTTCTTCTTCTCTTTCTTCTTCTCTTTCTTCCTCTTCTGTTCTGCTTCTTCTATTTCTTCCTCTTCTGTTTCTTCTCCTTTTTCTTCTTCTTCTAATTCTTTTTTTCTTATATTTCTTCTTATATTTCTTCTTCTTCTGTTTCTTCTTTTACTTCTTCTTTTGTTTCATCTTCTGTCTTCTTCTATTCCTTCTTCTATTTCTTCTTCTTCTGTTTCTCCTTCTGTTTCGTCTTCTATTCTTCTATTTCTTTTTCTTCTTGCTTTTCTATTTCTTCCTTTTCTGTTTCTTCTGTTTCTTCTTCTTCTGTTCTTCTGTTCTTCTTCTACTATTTCTTTTTTATTTCGTCTTCTGTTTCTTCTTCTCCTTGTTCTTCTATTTCTATTTCTATTCTACCTCCTCTTCTTCTTCTACTTCTACTTCCTCCTCCTTCTTCTTCTCCTCCTGCTCCTTCTTCTTCTTTTTCTTCTTCTATTTCTTCTTCTAATTCTTCCTTTTCTTCTTCCATTTCTCTGTCTTCTTCTATTCTTCTTCTGTTTCTTCTTCTTCTGTTCTTCCGTTCTTCTTCTATTTTCTTCTATTTCTTCTTCTATTTTTTCTTCTTCTTTTTCTTCTTCTATTTCTTCATCTTCTTCTATTTCTTCTTCTTCTGTTTATTCTGTTTCCTCTTCTCTTCTTCCGTTCTTCTATTTCTTTTTCTTCTATTTGTTCTTCTAATTCTTCTTCTAATTCTTCTTTTTCTTCTTCTGTTTCTTCTTATTCTTCTATTCTTCTATTTCTTCTTCTTCTGTTTCTTCTTCTTCATTTATTCTTCTTCTATTTCTTCCCCTTCTGTTTCTTCTTCTTTTTCTTCTTCTATTCCATCTTCTTCTTTTTCTTCTGTTTCTTCCTCTTCTGTGTCTTCTCTCTTCTTCTATCTTCTTATTCTACTTTTGTAACAAGTATCATTTTATTAAAGACAACAGAATTGAAGAAAATTCATGTTATAATTACTTTACTATGGGTAGAATTATATCAAATGTTACACACTGATGCAGTGTGGCTTTATGTACAACATTCCCAAATTTGGTTGCAATCCAATTTAGCATTGAAAGGTTCTGGCCAGTTAAGGGCATCATCCACACTTTCAAAAGCTAGGCAACCAATTACAAACGGTAAGCGATACCCAGAAATGAACTCATAAGTCTTTATATTTTTGTGAAAAGTGTTTTCAGACACTAAAAAGTCTAAAGTTATGACTTAATACTGTGGTATGTGAATGCTGGTGAATATAGTATCTTGTGGTGAAGGGCATGGTGCTACAATATACATTTTGAACTCAATATTATTTGCATATCGAGGTGAAGAAAATGTAGACCCCCCCCCACCCTTCAGCTTCTTGACCACTTTTTAGCATTTTTCAAAATAATGCAGTGGGTGGGGTTAAGCTCAGTTTCCTCATTTGCATATCAGCAGTTCCGTCTTTTGATACATCAAGAATGTTGATGATGTCACACACATCTACACTCTGAATGTTCTTAACTTGAAGAACTCAAGCACATTCTCACTCATTTGGTATCTAATCGCTCAGCTGTCCAAACCCTCTGAACTGACGTATTCGTTCATTGCATTTGACAAACCTGTTTACTGATTGGTTACTTTACTGATTGATTGTTTTTTTCTCTCTGTGGAAAACTGACATCTCTTAAAAATGGACGCCAACACTGTCTTTAAACGAGTCCAACAAATGAGACCATCCTCTTTCTCTGAAGAAGAGCGATGCCGCTACCAAGCAGAAGTAAGTCACTGTCAAATGTGAAGGTGCACTGTTCAATTTAATGTTACATTTGAGTATAATATGGTGTTTCTGTGAGCTGATTGTTCGCTGAATCTGTCTTGCAGAAAATAATGCTCAGGCAGTTCATGCTCCTGAAGCAGCAGGATCAAGTCCCTGATCATGTAACTCTCACACAGATGAAGACCTGGCTGCTGACAGGAAGGAACTTTGTGGGGGAGTGAGTCAAACTGACCATTTATTTGACTCATACACTGATAGAAAACTGACATATTATATTACAGCTTTTTTACAAACATGTAACAGTTGTAGAAAATAACACAGTATTTTTTTATTAGGAGGAGCTGGACGAGGAGAAGCGGCTTTCACAGCTGCTGAACAGTAAGGTCACACTGGAGGGCCTTCAGATGTTTGTTACAGTCTTCCGACCAAAAGCAGAGAAGGCTGTGCAAACATATCTACCGTCACTGTTCAGCAAGCTGCTGAAATATTTTGGTGGATCTCGCATTCCTCCTGTCTCTTCAGGGGATGCAAAGCCAGGAGAGCTCTTAGAGCTCCAGCAGAGCACTGCACCAGTCATCAGGAGGTAATAAATACCACTCTGAAGTTCCTCCTGGAGGAACCAGTCTGCAGACCAAATTGAAGCAGCCAACATTGAGGTTGGGAGACTGTTTCTTCTTCTATCTTCTTCTTCTATTTCTTCCTCTTCTGTTTCTTCTTCTTTTTCTTCTTCTGTTTCTTCTTCTGTTTCTTCCACTTCTGTTTCTTCTTCTATCTTCTATTTCTTCTTCTTCTGTTTGTTCTCCAGTCATCTTCTATTTCTTCATCTTGTTTCTTCTTCTTTTTCTTCTTCTATTTCTTCTTCTTCTCCTATTTCTTCTGTTTCTTCCTCTTCTGTTTCTTCTTCTACGTCTATTTCTTCTTCTTCTGTTTCTTCTTCTGTCTCTTCTTCTTCTGTTTCTTCTCCTTCTGTGTCTTCTATTTCTTCTTTTTCTGTTTCTTCTTCTATATCTTCTTCTATTTCTTCTTCTTCCTATATTTCTTCTTCTTCTACCTCATTTTCTTACTCTACCTCCTTCTTTTACCTCCTCTTCCTCTTCTTCTACCTCCTCCTCTTCTTCTTCTTCTTCTTCTTCTCCTGCTCCTTCTTCTTATTTCCTCTTCTGTTTCTTCTTTCTAATTCTTCTTCTAATTCTTTTTTCTTCTGTCTTCTTCAATTTCTTTTTCTATTTTTCTATTTCTTCTTTTGTTCTTCTTCCTCTTCTGTTTCTTCCTCTTCGTCTTCTATTTCTTCCTCTCTGTTTCTTCATCTTCTTCTATTTCTTCTTCTGATTCTTGTAATTATTCTTTTTCTTCTTCTATTTCTTCTTCTTCTATTTCTTCTGTTTCATCTTCTGTCTTCTTCTATTTCTTCTATTTCTTCTTCTGTTTCTTCCTCTTCTGTTTCTTCTTCTATCTTCTATTTCTTCCTCTTCTGTTTCTTCTTCTTTTTCTTCCTCTATTTCTTCTTCTTCTGTTTCTTCTGTTTCTTCTTCTGTTTCTTCCTCTTCTGTTTCTTCTTCTATTTCTTCTTCTTCTGTTCTTCTTCTTCTTCTATTTCTTCTTCTATTTCTTTTTCTATTTTTCTATTTCTTCTTTTGTTCTTCTTCCTCTTCTGTTCTTCTTCTTCTTCTTCTTCTACTTCTACCTCTTCTGTTTCTTCTTCTATTTCTTCTGATTCATCTAATTATTCTTTTTCTTCTTCTATTTCTTCTTCTTCTATTTCTTCTGTTTCATCTTCTGTCTTCTTCTATTTCTTCTATTTCTTCTTCTGTTTCTTCCTCTTCTGTTTCTTCTTCTATCTTCTATTTCTTCCTCTTCTGTTTCATCTTCTTTTTCTTCCTCTATTTCTTCTTCTTCTGTTTCTTCTGTTTCTTCTTCTGTTTCTTCCTCTTCTGTTTCTTCTTCTTTTTCTTCTTCTTCTGTTCTTCTTCTTCTTCTATTTCTTCTTCTATTTATTTTTCTATTTTTTCTTTTGTTCTTCTTCCTCTTCTGTTCTTCTTCTTCTTCTTCTTCTACTTCTACCTCTTCTGTTTCTTCTTCTATTTCTTCTGATTCATCTAATTATTCTTTTTCTTCTTCTATTTCTTCTTCTTCTATTTCTTCTGTTTCATCTTCTGTCTTCTTCTATTTCTTCTATTTCGTCTTCTGTTTCTTCCACCTGTTTCTTCTTCTATCTTCTATTTCTTCTTCTTCTGTTTCTTCTTCAGTTTCATCTTCTATTTCTTCATCTTGTTCTTCTTTTTCTTCTTCTATTTCTTCTTCTTCTCCTATTTCTTCTGTTTCTTCCTCTTCTGTTTCTTCTTCTACGTCTATTTCTTCTTCTGTTTCTTCTTCTGTCTCTTCTTCTTCTGTTTCTTCTCCTTCTGTGTCTTCTATTTCTTCTTTTTATGTTTCTTCTTCTCTATCTTCTTCTATTTCTTCTTCTTCCTATATTTCTTCTTCTTCTACCTCCTTTACTTACTCTACCTCCTTCTTTTACCTCCTCTTCCTCTTCTTCTACTTCTTCTTCTTCTTCTTCTTCTTCTTCTTCTTCTTCTTCTTCTCCTGCTCCTTCTTCTTCTTTCCTCTTCTGTTTCTTCTTTCTAATTCTTCTTCTAATGCTTTTTTTCTTCTATGTCTTCTTCAATTTCTTTTTCTATTTTTCTATTTTTTCTTTTGTTCTTCTTCCTCTTCTGTTCTTCTTCTTCTTCTTCTTCTTCTTCTACTTCTACCTCTTCTGTTTCTTCTTCTATTTCTTCTGATTCATCTAATTATTCTTTTTCTTCTTCTATTTCTTCTTCTTCTATTTCTTCTGTTTCATCTTCTGTCTTCTTCTATTTCTTCTATTTCGTCTTCTGTTTCTTCCACCTGTTTCTTCTTCTATCTTCTATTTCTTCTTCTTCTGTTTCTTCTTCAGTTTCATCTTCTATTTCTTCATCTTGTTCTTCTTTCTCTTCTTCTATTTCTTCTTCTTCTCCTATTTCTTCTGTTTCTTCCTCTTCTGTTTCTTCTTCTACGTCTATTTCTTCTTCTGTTTCTTCTTCTGTCTCTTCTTCTGTTTCTTCTCCTTCTGTGTCTTCTATTTCTTCTTTTTATGTTTCTTCTTCTCTATCTTCTTCTATTTCTTCTTCTTCCTATATTTCTTCTACTACTTCTACCTCCTTTTCTTACTCTACCTCCTTCTTTTACCTCGTCTTCCTCTTCTTCTACCTCTTCTTCTTCTTCTTCTTCTTCTTCTTCTTCTCCTGCTCCTTCTTCTTCTTTCCTCTTCTGTTTCTTCTTTCTAATTCTTCTTCTAATGCTTTTTTTTCTTCTATGTCTTCTTCAATTTCTTTTTCTATTTTTCTATTTCTTCTTTTGTTCTTCTTCCTCTTCTGTTTCTTCCTCTTCTTCTATTTCTTCCTCTCTGTTTCATCTTCTTCTATTTCTTCTTCTGATTCTTGTAATTATTCTTTTTCTTCTTCTATTTCTTGTTCTTCTATTTCTTCTATTTCTTCTTCTGTTTCTTCCTCTTCTGTTTCTTCTTCTATCTTCTATTTCTTCTCTTTCTTCTTCTGTTTCTTCCTCTTCTGTTTCTTCTTCTATTTCTTCTTCCTCTGTTCTTCTTCTTCTTCTATTTCTTCGTCTTGTTTCTTCTTCTTCTTCTATTTCTTCCTCTTGTTTCTTCTTCTTCTTTTTCTTCTTCTATTTCTTCTTCTATTTCTTTTTCGATTTTTCTATTTCTTCTTTTGTTCTTTTTCCTCTTCTGTTCTTCTTCTTCTTCCTCTTCTTCTTCTTCTTCTTCTTCTTCTATTTCTACCTCTTCTGTTTCTTCTTCTATTTCGTCTGATTCTTCTAATTATTCTTTTTCTCCTTCTATTTCTTCTTCTTCTATTTCTTCTGTTTCATCTTCTGTCTTCTTCTATTTCTTCTTCTGTTTCTTCCACTTCTGTTTCTTCTTCTATCCTCTATTACTTCTTCTTCTGTTTCTTCTGTTTCATCTTCTATTTCTTCATCTTGTTTCTTCTTCTTTTTCTTCTTCTATTTCTTCTTCTTCTATTTCTTCTATTTCTTCTTCTGTTTCTTCCTCTTCTGTTTCTTCTTCTACTTCTATTTCTTCTTCTTCTGTTCTTCTTCTTCTTTTTCTATTTCTTTCTCTTGTTTCTTCTTCTGTTTCTTCTTCTATTTCTTCTGTTCTTCTTCTATTTCTTCCTCTTCTGTTTCTTCTTCTTTTTCTCCTTCTATTTCTTCTTCTAATTCTTCTTCTAATTCTTCTTCTTTTTCTTCTTCTATTTCTTCTTCTTCTATTTCTTCTGTTTCATCTTCTGTCTTCTTCTATTTCTTCTATTTCGTCTTCTGTTTCTTCCACCTGTTTCTTCTTCTATCCTCTATTTCTTCTTCTTCTGTTTCTTCTTCAGTTTCATCTTCTATTTCTTCATCTTGTTCTTCTTTTTCTTCTTCTATTTCTTCTTCTTCTCCTATTTCTTCTGTTTCTTCCTCTTCTGTTTCTTCTTCTACGTCTATTTCTTCTTCTGTTTCTTCTTCTGTCTCTTCTTCTTCTGTTTCTTCTCCTTCTGTGTCTTCTATTTCTTCTTTTTCTGTTTCTTCTTCTCTATCTTCTTCTATTTCTTCTTCTTCCTATATTTCTTCTACTACTTCTACCTCCTTTTCTTACTCTACCTCCTTCTTTTACCTCGTCTTCCTCTTCTTCTACCTCTTCTTCTTCTTCTTCTTCTTCTTCTTCTTCTCCTGCTCCTTCTTCTTCTTTCCTCTTCTGTTTCTTCTTTCTAATTCTTCTTCTAATGCTTTTTTTTCTTCTATGTCTTCTTCAATTTCTTTTTCTATTTTTCTATTTCTTCTTTTGTTCTTCTTCCTCTTCTGTTTCTTCCTCTTCTTCTTCTATTTCTTCCTCTCTGTTTCATCTTCTTCTATTTCTTCTTCTGATTCTTGTAATTATTCTTTTTCTTCTTCTATTTCTTCTTCTTCTATTTCTTCTATTTCGTCTTCTGTTTCTTCCACCTGTTTCTTCTTCTATCCTCTATTTCTTCTTCTTCTGTTTCTTCTTCAGTTTCATCTTCTATTTCTTCATCTTGTTCTTCTTTTTCTTCTTCTATTTCTTCTTCTTCTCCTATTTCTTCTGTTTCTTCCTCTTCTGTTTCTTCTTCTACGTCTATTTCTTCTTCTGTTTCTTCTTCTGTCTCTTCTTCTTCTGTCTCTTCTTCTTCTGTTTCTTCTCCTTCTGTGTCTTCTATTTCTTTTTCTGTTTCTTCTTCTCTATCTTCTTCTATTTCTTCTTCTTCCTATATTTCTTCTACTACTTCTACCTCCTTTTCTTACTCTACCTCCTTCTTTTACCTCGTCTTCCTCTTCTTCTACCTC
The DNA here is from genome assembly GCF_910596095.1 of Thunnus maccoyii. NCBI lineage: Eukaryota > Metazoa > Chordata > Actinopteri > Scombriformes > Scombridae > Thunnus > Thunnus maccoyii. The sequence continues at coordinate 34,507,742 of NC_056542.1, forward strand.
TTCTTCTTCTTCTTCTTCTTCTTCTTCTTCTTCTTCTCCTGCTCCTTCTTCTTCTTTCCTCTTCTGTTTCTTCTTTCTAATTCTTCTTCTAATGCTTTTTTTTCTTCTATGTCTTCTTCAATTTCTTTTTCTATTTTTCTATTTCTTCTTTTGTTCTTCTTCCTCTTCTGTTTCTTCCTCTTCTTCTTCTATTTCTTCCTCTCTGTTTCATCTTCTTCTATTTCTTCTTCTGATTCTTGTAATTATTCTTTTTCTTCTTCTATTTCTTCTTCTTCTATTTCTTCTATTTCTTCTTCTGTTTCTTCCTCTTCTGTTTCTTCTTCTATCTTCTATTTCTTCTCTTTCTTCTTCTGTTTCTTCCTCTTCTGTTTCTTCTTCTATTTCTTCTTCCTCTGTTCTTCTTCTTCTTCTATTTCTTCGTCTTGTTTCTTCTTCTTCTATTTCTTCGTCTTGTTTCTTCTTCTTCTTCTATTTCCTCCTCTTGTTTCTTCTTCTTCTTTTTCTTCTTCTATTTCTTCTTCTATTTCTTTTTCGATTTTTCTATTTCTTCTTTTGTTCTTTTTCCTCTTCTGTTCTTCTTCTTCTTCTTCCTCTTCTTCTTCTTCTTCTTCTATTTCTACCTCTTCTGTTTCTTCTTCTATTTCGTCTGATTCTTCTAATTATTCTTTTTCTCCTTCTATTTCTTCTTCTTCTATTTCTTCTGTTTCATCTTCTGTCTTCTTTTTCTTCTTCTGTTTCTTCCACTTCTATTTCTTCTTCTATCTTCTATTACTTCTTCTTCTGTTTCTTCTTCTGTTTCATCTTCTATTTCTTCATCTTGTTTCTTCTTCTTTTTCTTCTTCTATTTCTTCTTCTTCTATTTCTTCTATTTCTTCTTCTAATTCTTCTGATTCCTCTTCTTTTTCTTCTTTTATTCCTTCTTCTATTATTCTTCTTTCATCTTCTGTCTTCTGGTTCTTCTTCTTCTTCTTTTTCTTCTGTTTCTTCCTCTTCTGTTTCTTCTTCTACTTCTATTTCTTCTTCTGTTTCTTCTTCTTCTGTTCTTCTTCTTCTTCTTCTTCTTCTATTTCTTCCTTTTCTGTTTCTTCTCCTTCTTCTATTTCTTCTTCTGGTTCTTCTAATTATTCTTTTTCTTCTACTATTTCTTCTATTTCTTGTGTTTCATCTTCTGTCTTCTTCTATTTCTTCTATTTCTTCTTCTGTTTCTTCCTCTTCTGTTTCTTGTTATATTTTCTGTTTCTTCTTCTTCTGTTTCTTCTTCTTCTCTTCTTCTTCTTCTTCTTCTTCTTCTTTTTCTATTTCTTCCTCTTCTGTTTCTTCTCCTTCTTCTATTTCTTCTTCTGGTTCTTCTAATTTTTCTTTTTCTTCTTCTATTTCTTCTTCTATTTCTTGTGTTTCATCTTCTGTCTTCTTCTGTTTCTTCTATTTCTTCTTCTGTCTCTTCCTCTTCTGTTTTCTTGTTCTATTTTCTGTTTCGTCTTCTTCTGTTTCTTCTGTTTCATCTTCTATTTCTTCTTCTTCTTTCTTCTTCTTTTTCTTCTTCTATTTCTTCTTCTTCTTCTTCTATTTCTTCTGTTTCTTCTTCTGTTTCTTCCTCTTCTGATTCTTCTACTTCTATTTCTTCTTCTCTTCTTCTTCTTCTTCTTCTGTTTTTTCTTCTTCTTTTTCTTCTTCTATTCCTTCTTCTATTTCTTTTTCTATATTTCTATTTCTTCATCCTCTTCTTTCTTCTGTTTCATCTTCTATTTCTTCATCTTGTTTCTTCTTTTTCTTCTGCTATTTCTTCTTCCGTTTCATCTTCTCTCTTCTAGTTCTTTTTCTTCTCTTTCTTCTTTCTGTTTCTTCCTCTTCTGTTTCTTCTGTTCTTCTTCTTCTATTTCTTCTTCTGTTTCTTCTTCTTTTTCTTCTATTTCTTCTTCTATTTCTTCTGATTCCTCTTCTTTTTCTTCTTTTATTCCTTCTTCTATTATTCTTCTGTTTCATCTTCTGTCTTCTGGTTCTTCTACTTCTTCTTTTTCTTCTGTTTCTTCCTCTTCTGTTTCTTCTTCTACTTCTATTTCTTCTTCTTCTGTTTCTTCTTCTTATGTTCTTCTTCTTCTTCTTCTTCTATTTCTTCCTCTTCTGTTTCTTCTCCTTCTTCTATTTCTTCTTCTGGTTCTTCTAATTATTCTTCTTCTTCTTCTATTTCTTCTATTTCTTGTGTTTCATCTTCTGTCTTCTTCTATTTCTTCTATTTCTTCTTCTGTTTCTTCCTCTTCTGTTTCTTGTTATATTTTCTGTTTCTTCTTTTTCTGTTTCTTCTGTTTCATCTTCTATTTCTTCCTCTTGTTTCTTCTTCTATTTCTTTTTCTATTTTTCTATTTCTTCTTTTGTTCTTCCTCTTCTGTTTCTTCTTCTTCTTCTTCTTCTTCTTCTTTTTCTTCTTCTATTTCTTCCTCTTTTGTTTCTTCTTCTTCTATTTCTTCTTCTGATTCTTCTAATTATTCTTTTTCTTCTTCTTCTATTTCTTGTGTTTCATCTTCTGTCCTTCTATTTCTTCTTCTGTTTTTTCCTCTTCGGTTTCTTCTTCTATCTTCTATTTCTTCTTTTTCTATTCCTTCTTCCGTTTCATCTTCTGTCTTCTAGTTCTTGTTCTTGTATTTCTCCTTTCTATTTCTTCTATTTCTTCTTCTGTTCTTCTTCTTCTGTTTCTTCTTCTGTTTCTCCTTCTGTTTCTTCTTCTGTTTCTTCTATGTCTTCTTCTATTTCTTCTTCTATTTCTTTTTCTATTTTTTTATGTCTTCTTTTGCTCTTCTTCCTCTTCTATTTCTTGTTCGTCTTCTTCTTCTTCTTCTTCTTCTTCTATTTCTTCCTCTTCTGTTTATTCTCCTTCTTCTAATTCTTCTTCTGGTTCTTCTAATTATTCTTTTTCTTCTTCTTCGATTTCTTGTGTTTCATCTTCTGTCTTCTTCTATTTAGGGCCCGAGCACCGACCGGTGCGAAGCCCTATTGAAACTGAAGGAGTTATTATTATTATTCCTCCGAAACAAACGCATTTTTGAGGGCCTAAACATGCACGAAAACTCATGAAAATTTGCACAGATGTCAGGACTGGCGAAAATTTCGATATTTTATGGGTCTCGAAATAAAGCGGGACAAAATGGCTCGACAGCGCCACCTAGAATTGAGCCCCTCGATACAGATTGTCGTAGGAGAACGAAATTCGGTATGCATATGTATCATGACCAGACGCACCAAAAAGTCTCAAGGACACATAGCCTAACTCCAACAGGAAGTCGGCCATTTTGTATCAAAGTTGAAATTTTGCACCGATTTTGTCATTTCCAGCCCGCATACTTTAACGAACTCCTCCTAGAGATTTGACCCCAGGACTTTCAAATTCGGTCCGTATCATCTACAGGCATAGGAGATTAAAAGTTGTTAAAACAATTCTCATTAGTCTTTCCTAGGGGGCGTGGCTGGGCGGCGAATTTCGATCCTTCGCCATGAAAAATGAAACGGCTATAACTCCGGCATACATGATCCTAAGAGAGCCAAACCTTTTGTGCTTCATAAGAGTCCCGCCCTGAACGGGTCCATGTGACAATACAGGATATGAGTCATAGCGCCACCTCCTGGCAACAGGAAGTTACATGTTTTACGCTCTGACGCCCTGTGGGCAGCACGGTGATCGAATCCAGCTGAAATTTACTGAGAATAGCCTCAAGACCTTGGAGATCTTATATTATGAAGTTGGTGACCCTTCGTTGAAAGGTGTTGCCATGGCGACGCGGCGAATTTCGATGTGACGCCATGAAATTTCAATGCCTTATAACTTGACTCCACGTGGTCTGATCTTTTCCAAATTTCATATGCTTGTTAAGAGTCCCAATCTGAACACATGTTCAGTCTCATATTTAGCGAAAGTCATAGCGCCACCTACTGGCAACAGGAAGTATCATGCGTCGTTCCTTGTTGTATTACTCCTAGGAAATTTGGCCGATGCACCTGAAATTGACTCAGCTAAGATGTAAGACCTTGGTGATGTTACATTTAGCAGGTCATGACCCATGACCAAATGCCGTTGCCATGGCGACAGATCCTTCGCCATGAAATACGATGCTGTATTTTAGGGACAAGGGATGGGTGTACAGTCACAAAACTTGGCACACATGTCTGGAGCGACACCAGTTAAAATCCTGGATAGGTCATTTGCATAGACGTGACAATATGGCTCAACAGCGCCCCCTTGAAAATTTCAAATTTGTAGCCCCGCCTTCCAGATTAACCTAGGAAAATGAAATTCGGGAGGTATATGTATCATGTCAAGACGCAAAAAAAAGCCTCTTGGAGCCATATTGTAAATCCTACAGGAAGTCGGCCATCTTGATAAAAGTGGTCATTTTTCGCGTTTTTTTGGCCATTTCGCATACCTTGTATTTAACGAACTCCTCCTACAGAATTCATCGTAATGACTTCAAAATCAGTGTGTGTCATCTACACTAGTGTGTGATCAAAAGTTATCAAAAGATTTAGTTATCATTGAAGCGTGTGGCCGTGGCGTGGCGTTGAGTTTTGATGTTTCGCCATGACAGGCGAAATTGCTATAACTTTACTGTAAATGCTCGAGTCTACACCAAACTTTACATGTTTGATAAGACTCCCAGCCTGAACACGTCTAAATATCAATATTCAGTCAGTGATGAAAACTGGCTCCATAGCGCACCCTACGACATTTCAATGCAGCAGCCCCTGCAGCAGGAAGAGTAGGTGATTGAGGATGTGACGTTAATCTCCCCTTGCACTGTCTGAAAACAGCCCAGGTCTGGGGACATCTACATGCCCCTGACAGAAGCTCTTCACCAGCGCTGAGCCCCGACATACGCAAGGACGCGAGGGCCCGATCATCGCTGCTTGCAGCTTTAATTCTTCTATTTCTTCTTCTGTTTCTTGTTCTATCTTCTCTTTCTTCTTCTTCTCTTTCTTCTGTTTCATCTTCTATTTCTTCTTCTTGTTTCTTCTTCTTTTTTTCCTTCTTATTATATTTCTTCTGTTTCTTCTTCTGTTTCTTCCTCTTCTGATTCTTCTACTTCTTTTTCTTCTTCTCTTTCTTCTTCTATTCCTTCCTCTATTTCTTTTTTTCTATTTCTTCTTTTGTTCATCTTCCTCTTCTTTCTTCTGTTTCATCTTCTATTTCTTCATCTTGTCTCTCCTTCTTTTTCTTTTTCTATTTCTTCTTCTTCTTCTATTTCTTCTTTTTCTTCTTGTTTCTTCCTCTTCTGTTTTTTCTTCTACTTCTATTTCTTCTTCTTCTGTTTCTTCCTCTTCTATTTCTTCTCCTTCTTCTATTTCTTCTGGTTCTTCTAATTATTCTTTTTCTTTTTCTATTTCTTCTTCTATTTCTTATGTTTCATCTTCTGTCTTCTTGTATTTCTTCTATTTCATCTTCTGTCTCTTCTTCTGTTTCTTCTGTTTCATCTTCTACTTCTTCTTATTAGGGCCCGAGCACCGACCGGTGCGAAGCCCTATTGAAACTGAAGGAGTTATTATTATTCCTCCGAAACAAACGCATTTTTGAGGGCCTAAACATGCACGAAAACTCATGAAAATTTGCACAGATGTCAGGACTGGCGAAAATTTCGATATTTTATGGGTCTCGAAATAAAGCGGGACAAAATGGCTCGACAGCGCCACCTAGAAAGTCAAGAAAATTGAGCCCCTCGATACAGATTGTCGTAGGAGAACGAAATTCGGTATGCATATGTATCATGACCAGACGCACCAAAAAGTCTCAAGGACACATAGCCTAACTCCAACAGGAAGTCGGCCATTTTGTATCAAAGTTGAAATTTTGCACCGATTTTGTCATTTCCAGCCCGCATACTTTAACGAACTCCTCCTAGAGATTTGACCCCAGGACTTTCAAATTCGGTCCGTATCATCTACAGGCATAGGAGATTAAAAGTTGCTAAAACAATTCTCATTAGTCTTTCCTAGGGGGCGTGGCTGGGCGGCGAATTTCGATCCTTCGCCATGAAAAATGAAACGGCTATAACTCCAGCATACATGATCCTAAGAGAGCCAAACCTTTTGTGCTTCATAAGAGTCCCGCCCTGAACGGGTCCATGTGACAATACAGGATATGAGTCATAGCGCCACCTCCTGGCAACAGGAAGTTACATGTTTTACGCTCTGACGCCCTGTGGGCAGCACGGTGATCGAATCCAGCTGAAATTTACTGAGAATAGCCTCAAGACCTTGGAGATCTTATATTATGAAGTTGGTGACCCTTCGTTGAAAGGTGTTGCCATGGCGACGCGGCGAATTTCGATGTGACGCCATGAAATTTCAATGCCTTATAACTTGACTCCACGTGGTCTGATCTTTTCCAAATTTCATATGCTTGTTAAGAGTCCCAATCTGAACACATGTTCAGTCTCATATTTAGCGAAAGTCATAGCGCCACCTACTGGCAACAGGAAGTATCATGCGTCGTTCCTTGTTGTATTACTCCTAGGAAATTTGGCCGATGCACCTGAAATTGACTCAGCTAAGATGTAAGACCTTGGTGATGTTACATTTAGCAGGTCATGACCCATGACCAAATGCCGTTGCCATGGCGACAGATCCTTCGCCATGAAATACGATGCTGTATTTTAGGGACAAGGGATGGGTGTACAGTCACAAAACTTGGCACACATGTCTGGAGCGACACCAGTTAAAATCCTGGATAGGTCATTTGCATAGACGTGACAATATGGCTCAACAGCGCCCCCTTGAAAATTTCAAATTTGTAGCCCCGCCTTCCAGATTAACCTAGGAAAATGAAATTCGGGAGGTATATGTATCATGTCAAGACGCAAAAAAAAGCCTCTTGGAGCCATATTGTAAATCCTACAGGAAGTCGGCCATCTTGATAAAAGTGGTCATTTTTCGCGTTTTTTTGGCCATTTCGCATACCTTGTATTTAACGAACTCCTCCTACAGAATTCATCGTAATGACTTCAAAATCAGTGTGTGTCATCTACACTAGTGTGTGATCAAAAGTTATCAAAAGATTTAGTTATCATTGAAGCGTGTGGCCGTGGCGTGGCGTTGAGTTTTGATGTTTCGCCATGACAGGCGAAATTGCTATAACTTTACTGTAAATGCTCGAGTCTACACCAAACTTTACATGTTTGATAAGACTCCCAGCCTGAACACGTCTAAATATCAATATTCAGTCAGTGATGAAAACTGGCTCCATAGCGCACCCTACGACATTTCAATGCAGCAGCCCCTGCAGCAGGAAGAGTAGGTGATTGAGGATGTGACGTTAATCTCCCCTTGCACTGTCTGAAAACAGCCCAGGTCTGGGGACATCTACATGCCCCTGACAGAAGCTCTTCACCAGCGCTGAGCCCCGACATACGCAAGGACGCGAGGGCCCGATCATCGCTGCTTGCAGCTTTAATTCTTCTATTTCTTCTTCTGTTTCTTGTTCTATCTTCTCTTTCTTCTTCTTCTCTTTCTTCTGTTTCATCTTCTATTTCTTCTTCTTGTTTCTTCTTCTTTTTTTCCTTCTTATTATATTTCTTCTGTTTCTTCTTCTGTTTCTTCCTCTTCTGATTCTTCTACTTCTTTTTCTTCTTCTCTTTCTTCTTCTATTCCTTCCTCTATTTCTTTTTTTCTATTTCTTCTTTTGTTCATCTTCCTCTTCTTTCTTCTGTTTCATCTTCTATTTCTTCATCTTGTCTCTCCTTCTTTTTCTTTTTCTATTTCTTCTTCTTCTTCTATTTCTTCTTTTTCTTCTTGTTTCTTCCTCTTCTGTTTTTTCTTCTACTTCTATTTCTTCTTCTTCTGTTTCTTCCTCTTCTATTTCTTCTCCTTCTTCTATTTCTTCTGGTTCTTCTAATTATTCTTTTTCTTTTTCTATTTCTTCTTCTATTTCTTATGTTTCATCTTCTGTCTTCTTGTATTTCTTCTATTTCATCTTCTGTCTCTTCTTCTGTTTCTTCTGTTTCATCTTCTACTTCTTCTTATTAGGGCCCGAGCACCGACCGGTGCGAAGCCCTATTGAAACTGAAGGAGTTATTATTATTCCTCCGAAACAAACGCATTTTTGAGGGCCTAAACATGCACGAAAACTCATGAAAATTTGCACAGATGTCAGGACTGGCGAAAATTTCGATATTTTATGGGTCTCGAAATAAAGCGGGACAAAATGGCTCGACAGCGCCACCTAGAAAGTCAAGAAAATTGAGCCCCTCGATACAGATTGTCGTAGGAGAACGAAATTCGGTATGCATATGTATCATGACCAGACGCACCAAAAAGTCTCAAGGACACATAGCCTAACTCCAACAGGAAGTCGGCCATTTTGTATCAAAGTTGAAATTTTGCACCGATTTTGTCATTTCCAGCCCGCATACTTTAACGAACTCCTCCTAGAGATTTGACCCCAGGACTTTCAAATTCGGTCCGTATCATCTACAGGCATAGGAGATTAAAAGTTGCTAAAACAATTCTCATTAGTCTTTCCTAGGGGGCGTGGCTGGGCGGCGAATTTCGATCCTTCGCCATGAAAAATGAAACGGCTATAACTCCAGCATACATGATCCTAAGAGAGCCAAACCTTTTGTGCTTCATAAGAGTCCCGCCCTGAACGGGTCCATGTGACAATACAGGATATGAGTCATAGCGCCACCTCCTGGCAACAGGAAGTTACATGTTTTACGCTCTGACGCCCTGTGGGCAGCACGGTGATCGAATCCAGCTGAAATTTACTGAGAATAGCCTCAAGACCTTGGAGATCTTATATTATGAAGTTGGTGACCCTTCGTTGAAAGGTGTTGCCATGGCGACGCGGCGAATTTCGATGTGACGCCATGAAATTTCAATGCCTTATAACTTGACTCCACGTGGTCTGATCTTTTCCAAATTTCATATGCTTGTTAAGAGTCCCAATCTGAACACATGTTCAGTCTCATATTTAGCGAAAGTCATAGCGCCACCTACTGGCAACAGGAAGTATCATGCGTCGTACTTTGTCTAATTACTCCTAGGAAATTTGGCTGATGCACCTGAAATTAAGTCAGCTAATAAACAAGACCTTGGTGATGCTACATTTGGCAGCTCATGACCCAAAACTGAATGCTGTTACCATGGCGACACATCCTTCGCCATGAAATATGATACTGTTTTTCAGGGAGAAGGGATTGCTCTACAGTCATGAAACTTGACACACATGTCTAGAGTGATGTCAGCTAAAATCCTATGTGGTCGCTTTGAATGGGCGTGGCAAAATGGCTCAACAGCGCCCCCTTTAAAATTTCAAAATTGCAGCCCCGCCTTCCAGATTAACGTAGAAAGATGAAATTCACAGGGCACATGTATAATGTCAACACGCACAAAAAAGCCTCTTGAAGCCTTATTGTAAGTTGAACAGGAAGTCGGCCATCTTGAAAAACTGGTCAATTTTCGCCTTTTTTTGGCCATTTCGTATACCTTGTATTTTAACGCACTCCTCCTACAGATTTCATCGTAAGGACTTCAAAATCAGTGTGTGTCATCTAGAGTAGTGTATGATCATGATGGTTTGGCCGTGGCGTGGCGTTGAGTTTTGATGTTTCGCCATGACAGAGGAAATTGATATAACTTGAGTGTACATGGTTGGATCTGCCTCAAACTTTACACAACAAGTCACTGACAAAAGCCCTTCGACTGAGCGTCACTTCGACATGCGCTGGGGTGCGAGGGCCCGATCATCGCTGCTTGCAGCTTTAATTGTTTCTTCTTCTTTTTCTTCTTCTATTTCTTCTTCTTCTATTTCTTCTGTTTCTTCTTCTGTTTCTTCCTCTTCTGATTCTTCTACTTCTATTTCTTCTTCTCTTCTTCTTCTTCCTCTGTTTCTTCTTCTTCTTTTTCTCCTTCTATTCCTTCTTCTATTTCTTTTTCTATTTTTCTATTTCTTCTTTTTTCTTCTTCCTCGTCTTTCTTCTTCTTCTTCTTCTTCTTCTTCTCCTATTTCTTCCTCTTATGTTTCTTCTATTTCTTCTGATTCTTCTAATTATTATTCTTCTATTTCTTCTTCTTCTATTTCTTCTGTTTCATCTTCTGTCTTCTTCTGTTTCTTCTTTCTTCTTCTGTTTCTTCCTCTTCTGTTTCTTCTTCTGTTTCATCTTCTATTTCTTCATCTTGTTCCTTCTTTTTCTTTTTCTATTTCTTCTATTTCTTCTGTTTCTTCTTTTTTCTTCCTCTTCTGTTTTTTCTTCTACGTCTATTTCTTCTTCTTCTTCTTCTTCTTCTTCTACTTCTTCTTCTATTTCTTCCTCTTCTGTTTCTTCTCCTTCTTCTATTTCTTCTTCTGGTTCTTCTAATTATTCATTTTCTTCTTCTATTTCTTCTTCTATTTCTTGTGTTTCATCTTCTGTCTTCTTCTATTTCTTCTATTTCTTCTTCTGTTTCTTCCTCTTCTTTTTCTTGTTCTATCTTCTATTTCTTCTTCTTCTGTTTCTTCTGTTTCATCTTCTATTTCTTCTTCTTGTTTCTTCTTCTTTTTCTTCTTCTATTTCTTCTTCTTCTTCTATTTCTTCTGTTTCTTCTTCTAATTCTTCTTCTAATTCTTCTTCTATTTCTTCTTCTATTTCTTTTTCTATTTCTCTATGTCTTCTGTTGTTCTTCTTCCTCTTCTGTTTCTTCTTCTTCTTCTTCTTCTTCTTCTTCTTCTTCTTCTTCTCCTTCTATTTCTTCCTCTTCTGTTTCTTCTTCTTCTGGTTCTTCTAATTATTCTTTTTCTTCTTCTATTTCTTCTTCTTCTATTTCTTCTGTTTCTTCTTCTATTTCCTCCTCTTCTGTTTGTTCTTCTTCTATTTCATCTTCTATTTCTTTTTCTATTTTTCTATTTCTGTTGTTCTTCTTCCTCTTCTGTTTCTTCTTCTTCTGGTTCTTCTAATTATTCTTTTTCTTCTTCTATTTCTTCTTTATTTCTTCTGTTTCATCTCTCTTCTTCTATTTCTTCTATTTCTTCTTCTATTTCTTCCTCTTCTGTTTCTCTTTCAATCTTCTATTTCTTCTTCTGTTTTATCTTCAGTTTCATCTTCTATTTCTTCATATTGTTTCTTTTTCTTCTTCTATTTCTTCTTCTTCTATTTCTTCTGTTTCGTCTGTTCTTCTTCTATTTCTTCCTCTTCTGTTTCTTCTTCTTTTTCTTCTTCTAATTCTTCTTCTAATTCTTCTTCTTTTTCTTCTTCTATTTCTTCTTCTATTTCTTCTGTTTCTTCTGTTCTTCTTCTATTTCTTCTTCTTCTGTTTCTTCTTCTTTTTATTCTTCTATTTCTTCTTCTAATTCTTCTTCTAATTCTTCTTCTTTTTCTTCTTCTATTTCTTCTTCCATTTATTCTTCTATTTCTTCTTCTAATTCTTCTTTTTCTTCTTCTGTTTCTTCTTCTTTCTTCCTCTTGTTCTTCTTCTTTTTCTTGTGTTTCATCTTCTGTCTTCTTCTATTTCTTCTTCTGTTTCTTCCTCTTCTGTTTCTTGTTATATCTTCTGTTTCTTCTGTTTCATCTTCTATTTCTTCTTCTTGTTTCTTCTTCTTTTTCTTCTTATTATTATATTTCTTCTTTTACTTCTTCTGTTTCTTCCTCTTCTGATTCTTCTATTTCTTCTTCTCTTCTTCTTCTTCTTCTTCTGTTTCTTCCTCTTTTTCTTCTTCTATTTCTTCTTCTTATTATATTTCTTCTATTTCTTCTTCTGTTTCTTCCTCTTCTGTTTCTTGTTCTATCTTCTGTCTCTTCTTCTGTTTCTTCTGTTTCATCTTCTATTTCTTCTTATTGTTTCTTCTTCTTTTTCTTCTTCTATTTCTTCTTCTTCTTCTATTTCTTCTGTTTCTTCTTCTTTTTCTTCCTCTTCTGATTCTTCTACTTCTATTTCTTCTTTTCTTCTTCTTCTTCTTCTGTTTCTTCTTCTTCTTTTTCTTCTTCTATTCCTTCTTCTATTTCTTTTTCTATTTTTCTATTTCTTCTTTTTTCTTCTTCCTCTTCTTTCTTCTTCTTCTTCTTCTTCTTCTCCTATTTCTTTCTCTTATGTTTCTTCTTCTATTTCTTCTGATTCTTCTAATTATTCTTCTATTTCTTCCTCTTCTATTTCTTGTGTTTCATCTTCTGTCTTCTTCTATTTCTTCTATTTCTTCTTCTGTTTCTTCCTCTTCTTTTTCTTGTTCTATCTTCTATTTCTTCTTATTCTGTTTCTTCTGTTTCATCTTCTATTTCTTCTTCTTGTTTCTTCTTCTTTTTCTTCTTCTATTTCTTCTTCTTCTTCTATTTCTTCTGTTTCATCTTCTGTCTTCTTCTGTTTCTTCTTCTGTTTCTTCTTCTTCTGTTTCTTCTGTTTCTTCTTCTTCTTTCTTCTCCTTCTGTGTCTTCTATTTCTTCTTTTTCTGTTTCTTCTTCTATATCTTCTTCTATTTCTTCTTCCTCTATTTCTTCTTCTTCTTCTACCTCCTTTTCTTTACCTCCTTCTTTTTCCTCTTCTTCCTCTTCTTCTACCTCCTCCTCTTCTTCTTCTTCTTCTTCTTCTCCTCCTCCTTCTTCTTCTTCTTTCTTCTGTTTCTTGTTTCTTCTTCTTCTTTTTGTTCTTCTATTTCTCCTAATTCTTCTTCTAATTTTTCCTTTTTTTCTTCTATTTCTGCTTCTGTTTATTCTTCATTCTTCTTTCTTCTTTTAATCCTTCTTCTTTTTCTTCTTCTATTTCTTCTTCCGTTTCATCTTCTGTCTTCTAGTTCTTTTTCTTGTATTTCTCCTTTCTATTTCTTCTATTTCTTCTTCTGTTCCTCTTCTATTATTTCTTCTTCTGTTTCTTCTTCTGTTTCTTCTTCTGTTTCTTCTTCTGTTTCTTCTATTTCTTCTTCTATTTCTTCTTCTGTTTCTTCTTCTGTTTCTTCTATTTCTTCTTCTATTTCTTCTTCTATTTCTTTTTCTATTTTTTTATGTCTTCTTTTGCTCTTCTTCCTCTTCTATTTCTTGTTCGTCTTCTTCTTCTTCTCCTTCTTCTTCTTCTTCTATTTCTTCCTCTTCTGTTTACTCTCCTTCTTCTAATTCTTCTTCTGGTTCTTCTAATTATTCTTTTTCTTCTTCTTCGATTTCTTGTGTTTCATCTTCTGTCTTCTTCTATTTCTTCTATTTCTTCTTCTGTTTCTTGTTCTATCTTCTGTTTCTTCTTCTTCTGTTTCTTCTGTTTCATCTTCTATTTCTTCTTCTTGTTTCTTCTTCTTTTTCTTCTTCTTATTATATTTCTTCTGTTTCTTCTTCTGTTTCTTCCTCTTCTGATTCTTCTATTTCTTCTTCTCTTCTTCTTCTTCTGTTTCTTCTTCTTGTTATATTTCTTCTGTTTCTTCTTCTGTTTCTTCCTCTTCTGATTCTTCTACTTCTTCTTCTTCTTCTTTTTCTTCTTCTATTCCTTCTTCTATTTCTTTTTCTATTTTCCTATTTCTTCTTTTGTTCATCTTCCTCTTCTTTCTTCTGTTTCATCTTCTATTTCTTGTTCTTCTGTTCTTCTATTTCGTCTTCTTCTGTTTCTTCTTCTATTCTTCATATTTTTCTTTTTTCTTCTTCTATTTCTGCCTGTTTCTTCTTCTGTTTCTTCTATTTCTTTTTCTGATTCTTCTTCTAATTCTTTTATTTCTTCTTGTTCTTCTGTTTCTTCTTCTTCTTTTACTTCTTCTTTTTCTTCTTCTAAGTCTTCTTCTAATTCTTCTTTTTCTTCTTCTTTTTCTTCTGATTCATCTGTCTTCTATTTCTTCTTCTTCATTTCTTGTTCTATTTCTTCTGTTTCTTCTTCTTTTTCTTCTTCTTCTATTTCTTCTTCTTCTTCTGTTTCTTCTGTTACTTCCTCTTCTGTTTCTTCTTCTATCTTCTTCTATCTTCTTCTTCTTCTGTTTCTTCTTCTGTTTCTTCTTCTTCTGTTCTTCTTCTTCTATTTCTTCCTCTTCTTTTTCTTCTATTTCTTCTTCTGATTCTTCTTTTTCTTCTCTTCTTCTATTTCTTCTCCTGTTTCTTCTCTTGTTTCATCTTCTGACTTCTTCTATTTCTTCTTCTATTTCTTCTTCTTCTGTTTCTTCTTCTATTTATTCCTCTTCTGCTTCTTCTTCTGATTCTTCTCCTGTGTCTTCTTCTATTTCTTCTTCTGTTTCTTCTTCTATTCTTCTTCTTCTCTTTCTTCTTCTTCTATTTCTTCTTCTGTTTCTTCTTCTATTCTTCTTCTTCTCTTTCTTCTTCTTCTATTTCTGCTTCTGTTTCTTCTTCTGTTTCTTCTATTTCTTTTTCTGATTCTTCTTCTAATTCTTTTATTTCTTCTTGTTCTTCTGTTTCTTCTTCTTTTGTTCTTCTTCTATTTCTTCCTCTTCTGCTTTTTCTGTTTCTTCTTCTAGCTTCTTCTATTTCTTCCTCTTCTGTTTCTTCTTCTTCTTCTAATTCTTCTTTTTCTTCTTCTTTTTCTTCTGATCATCTGTCTTCTATTTCTTCTTCTTCTTCATTTCTTGTTCTATTTCTTCTGTTTCTTCTTCTTTTTCTTCTTCTTCTGTTTCTTCTTCTTCTTCTTCTGTTTCTTCTGTTTCTTCCTATTCTGTTTCTACTTCTATGTTCTTCTATTTTTTCTGTTTCATCTTCTGTTTCTTCCTCTTCTGTTTCTTCTTCTATCTTCTTCTATTTCTTCTTCTTCAGTTTCTTCTTCTGTTTCCTCTGTTTTTTCTTCTGTTTCTTCTATTTCTTCTTCTTCAGTTTCTTCTTCTTTTTCTGCTTTTTCTTATTCTGTTTCTTCTTCTTCTATTTCTTCTTCTTTTTCTGTTTCTTCTGTTACTTCCTCTTCCGTTCTTCTTCTGTTCTTCTTCTTCTATTTATTCCTCTTCTGTTTCTTCTTCTGTTTCTTCTATTTAATCTTCTAATTCTTCTAATTCTTCTTTTTCTTCTTTTTCTTCTCCTATTTCTTCCTCTTCTGTTTCTTCTTCTTTTTCTTCTTCTTCTATTTCTTCTTCTGTTTCATCTTCTGTCTTCTACTTCTTCATTTCTTCTTCTATTTCTTCCTCTTCTGTTTCTTCTTCTTTTTCTCCTTCTATTTCTTCTTCTAATTCTTCTTTTTCTTCTTCTATTTCTTCTATTTCTTCTTCTTCTTCTGTTTCTTCTGTTTCTTCCTCTTCTGTTTCTACTTCTGTTTCTTCTTCTGTTTCATTTTCTGTTTCTTCTTCTTCTGTTTCTTCCTCTTCTGTTTCTTCTTCTATCTTCTTCTATTTCTTCTTCTTCTGTTTCTTCTTCTGTTTCTTCTGTTTCTTCTTCTGATTCTTCTATTTCTTCTTATAATTCTTCTAATTCTTCTTTTTCTTCTTTTTCTTCTTCTGTTTTTTCTTCTTCTATTTCTTCTTCTTCTGTTTCTTCTGTTACTTCCTCTTCTGTTTCTTCTTCTAATTCTTCTTTTTCTTCTTCTTTTTCTTATATGTCTTCTTCTTCTTCTGTTTCTTCTTCTTTTGTTCTTCTTCTATTTCTTCCTCTTCTGTTTCTTCTGTTTCTTCTTCTTCTGTTCTGTTCTTCTTCTTTTTCTTTTTCTATTTCTTCTTCTGTTCTTCTCTTCTTCTATTTCTTCCTCTTCTGTTTCTTCTTCTGTTTCTTCTATTTAATCTTCTAATTCTTCTAATTCTTTTTCTCCTTCTATGTCTTCTTCTTCTTCTTCTATTTCTTCTTCTTCTATTTCTTCTTCTAATTCTTCTTTTTCTTCTTCCATTTCTCTTCTATTCTTCTTCTGTTTCTTCTTCTGTTTCTTCTGTTTCATCTTCTGTCTTCTATTTCTTCTTCTTCTTCATTTCTTGTTCTATTTCTTCCTCTTCTGTTTCTTCTTCTCTTTCTTCTCTTGTGTCTTCTTCTATTTCTTCTTCTGTTTCTTCTTCTATTCTTCTTCTTCTCTTTCTTCTTCTTCGATTTCTGCTTCTGTTTCTTCTTCTGTTTCTTCTATTTCTTTTTCTGATTCTTCTTCTAATTCTTCTATTTCTTCTTCTTCTTTTGTTCTTCTTCTTCTATTTCTTCCTCTTCTGCTTCTTCTGTGTCTTCTTCTAGCTTCTTCTATTTCTTCTTCTATTTCTTCCTCTTCTGTTTCTTCTTCTTCTTTTACTCCTTCTATTTCTTCTTCTAAATCTTCTTCTACTTCTTCTTTTTCTTTTTCTATTTCTTCTGATTCATCTGTCTTCTATTTCTTCTTCTTCTTCATTTCTTGTTCTATTTCTTCCTCTTCTGTTTCTTCTTCTTTTTCTTCTTCTTCTATTCTTCTTCTTCTTCTGTTTCTTCTATTTCTTCCTATTCTGTTTCTACTTCTATGTTCTTCTATTTTTTCTGTTTCATCTTCTGTTTCTTCTTCTAATTCTTCTTCTGTTTCATCTTCTGTTTCTTCTTCTTCTGTTTCTTCCTCCTCTGTTTCTTCTTCTATCTTCTTCTATTTCTTCTTCTTCAGTTTCTTCTTCTGTTTCTTCTGTTTCTTCTTCTGATTCTTCTATTTCTTCTTCTAATTCTTCTAATTCTTCTTTTTCTTCTTTTTCTTCTTCTGTTTTTTCTTCTTCTATTTCTTCTTCTTCTGTTTCTTCTGTTACTTCCTCTTCTGTTTCTTCTTCTAATTCTTCTTTTTCTTCTTCTTTTTCTTATGTCTTCTTCTTCTCCTATTTCTTCTTCTTTTGTTCTTCTTCTATTTCTTCATCTTCTTCTATTTCTTCCTCTTCTGTTTCTTCTGTTTCTTCTTCTTCTGTTCTGTTCTTCTTCTTTTTCTTTTTCTATTTCTTCTTCTGTTCTTCTGTTCTTCTATTTCTTCCTCATCTGTTTCTTCTTCTGTTTCTTCTATTTAATCTTCTAATTCCTCTAATTCTTTTTCTCCTTATATTTCTTCTTCTTCTTCTATTTCTTCTTCTTCTTCTATTTCTTCTTCTAATTCTTCTTTTTCTTCTTCCATTTCTCTTCTATTCTTCTTCTGTTTCTTCTTCTGTTTCCTCTGTTTCATCTTCTGTCTTCTATTTCTTCTTCTTCTATTTCTTTCTCTTCTGTTTCTTCTTCTTTTTCTTCTTCTAGTTCTTCTTTTTCTTTTTCTGTTTCTTCTGATTCATCTGTCTTCTATTTCTTCTTCTTCTTCATTTCTTGTTCTATTTCTTCCTCTTCTGTTTCTTCTTCTTTTTCTTCTTCTTCTATTTCTTCCTCTTCTTCTTCTGTTTCTTCTATTTCTTCCTATTCTGTTTCTACTTCTATGTTCTTCTATTTTTTCTGTTTCATCTTCTGTTTCTTCTTCTATTTCTTCCTCTTCTGCTTCTTCTGTTTCTTCTTCTAACTTCTTCTATTTCTTCTTCTATTTCTTCCTCTTCTGTTTCTTCTTCTTTTTCTTCCTCTATTTCTTCTTCTTCTGTTTCTTCTGTTTCTTCTTCTGTTTCTTCCTCTTCTGTTTCTTCTTCTATTTCTTCTTCTTCTGTTCTTCTTCTTCTTCTTTTTCTTCTTCTATTTCTTCTTCTATTTCTTCTTCTAATTCTTCCTTTTCTTCTTCCATTTGTCTGTCTTCTTCTATTCTTCTTCTGTTTCTTCTGTGTCTTCTTCTGTTCTTCTGTTCTTCTTCTATTTTCTTCTTCTATTTCTTCTTCTATTTTTTCTTCTTCTTTTTCTTCTTCTATTTCTTCTTCTTCTATTTCTTCTTCTAATTCTTCTAATTATTTTTCCTCTTCTATTTCTCCTCCTTTCAGTGTCCAGAGGGGGGTCAGGCAGGGCTGCTCTCTGTCCGGCATGCTCTACTCTCTGGCCATCGAGCCTCTGCTCCACAAACTGAGGAATGATCTGACTGGTGTTTGTTTTCCTGACTGTGATGCCTCTTTTAAACTGTCGGCGTACGCTGATGATGTCATTGTCCTGGTTAACACACAGAGAGATATTGATGTGTTGGTGAACACTGTTAATCTGTTTGGTTGCATATCCTCTGCTAAAGTAAACTGGGGGAAGAGTGAGGCTGTCATGGTGGGGGATCGGCTGGTGGATCAACTCAGGTTACCTGGAGGTCTGGTCTGGAAAAAAGGAGGGCTAAAATACCTGGGAGTTTTTCTGGGCAATGAAATGTTCTTACAGAAAAACTGGGACAATGTCTTAGAAAAGGTCAAAGGTCGGCTCATGAAATGGAAATAGCTTCTACCTAAAATGTCCTACAGAGGTCGTGTTCTCGTGATTAACAATCTGGTCTCTTCTGCTCTGTGGCACCGGTTGGCCTGCGTTGATCCTCCAGCTTCTCTTTTATTACAGATCCAAAGGGTTTTGGTTGATTTTTTTTGGGACAGGTTGCACTGGGTACCTCAGAGTGTGCTGTTTCTTCCCAAGGAGGAGGGTGGACAAGGTCTGGTCCATCTGGCCAGCAGGGGCGCTGCCTTCTGCCTTCAGTTCATTCAGAGACTGCTCACTGGGCCCACAGACCTGGTGTGGAGGACTTTATCCTGCTGCATCCTGCAGCGGTTTGGTGGTCTGGGACTGGGTTTGTCTTTGTTTCTAATAGACTCCAAGAGGTTGGACGCTTTGTCCCTGCCAGCCTTTTATAGAAGTGTCTTCTCAGTGTGGACTTTGCTGAGGAAGCAGAGGCAGGAGCGGGATGACTCTCTGTACTGGCTTTGGAGGACGCCTCAGGAAAGACGCTGTATAAGTTGATGGTTAAAACCTTGAACCAGAACAAACTGAATGGACGCAGTGACACCCCGTGGAGGACGTATCTGGACTTAGACCCTGACGTCAAACCAGCATGGAGGTCTTTGTATAAACCTCCTTTAACAAAGAAACATGCAGACCTGCAGTGGAGGATCCTACATGGCATTGTAGCAGTGAACTCTTTTATCTCTGTTATTAATGCTGCTGTGGAGGAGAAATGCCCCTTCTGCAGCCAAAGAGAGACGGTGTTTCACTGTTTCTCAGAGTGCTCTCGTCTGACGGCTCTGTTTGTGTTGTTGGAAACCATTTTTAGCAGATATGGAGAAATTTTTATGAAGCAGGTTTTTATTTGTGGTTTTAAATACACTCGCCAACAGAAGAACAAGTGTCAGATATTGAACTTTGTTTTGGGACAGGCAAAGATGGCGGTGTATGTGAGCCGCAGGAGGAAGGTGGAGGAAGAGCTGAATGTTGATGTGGTTCCTGTTTTTGTCAGAATGGTGAAGTCCAGACTGCTGGTAGAGTTTAGTTTTTGCAGGGCTGCTCATGACCTGGAGACTTTCCAGCTGATTTGGGGTTATGGGGGGGTGCTCTGCTCTGTAGTAGATGGACAGTTGAGTTTTGGACATGTGCTGATGTAACTTTGATACCTGATATGTAATTATATTATGTATGTGTTAATGTAGTGTATTACGTTTTTTTACAGTGTACATAGTGGTTAATAAATGTTGAGTTTAAAAATCAAATCTGTTTCTTCTTCTGTCTCTTTTCCTTCTGTTCTTCTTCTTCTTCTATTTCTTCCTCTTCTGTTTCTTTTTCTTTTTCTTCCTCTTGTTTCTTCTTTTTCTAATTCTTCTATTTCTTCTAATTCTTATTTTCTTCTATTTCTTCTTCTTCTATTTCTTCTTCTACTGTTTCTTCTTCTGTTTCTTCTTCTAGCTTCTTCTATTTCTTCCTCTTCTGTTTCTTCTTCTCTTTCTTCTTCTGTTCTTCTTCTATTTCTTCCTCTTCTGCTTCTTTCTTCTTCTATTTCTTCTTCTATTCCTTCTTCTTCTGTTTCTTCTATTTCTTCCTCTGTTTCTTCTATTTCTTCTGTTTCATCTTCTGTCTTCTATTTCTTCTTCTGTTTTTTCTTCAGTTTCCTAATTCTTCTTTTTCTTCTTATTCTTATGTTTCTTCTGTTTCTTCCTCCTCTGTTTCTTCTTCCAGCTTCTTCTATTTCTTCTTCTGTTCCTCTGTTCTTCTTCTACTATTTCTTTTTCTATTTCGTCTTCTGTTTCTTCTTCTTCTTTTTCTTCTATTTTTTCTTCTAATTCTTATTCTAATTCTTTTTCTTCTTCTGTTTCGTCTTCTATTTTTTCTTCTTCTCTTTCTTCTGTTTCTTTTTCTTCTGTTCTTGTTCTTCTTCTATTTCTTCCTCTTCTGTTTCTTCTGTTTCTTCTTCTTCTGTTCTTCTGTTCTTCTTCTTCTATTTCTTTTTCTATGTCTTCTTCTCTTTCTTATTCTGTTCTTCTTCTTCTTCTTTTTCCTCCTCTTCTGTTTCTTCTTTTTCTAATTCTTTTTCTTCTTCTATTTCTTCTTCTGTTTCTTCTTCTATATCTTCTTCTGTTTCTTTTCTATTTATTCTTCCATTTCTTCTTCTATTTCTTCTTCTTCCTCTATTTCTTCTTCTTCTTCTACCTCCTCTTCTTATTCTACCTCCTCTCCTTCTTTTACCTCTTCTTCTTCTTCTACTTCCTCCTCTTCTTCTTCTTCTTCTTCTTCTTCTCCTCCTGTTCCCTTTTCTTCTTCTTCTGTTCCATCTGTTTCTTCCTCTTCTGTTTCTTCTTCTATCTTCTATTTCTTCTTCTTCTGTTTCTTCTTCTGTTTCTTCTCCTTCTGTGTCTTCTTCTTCTGTTTCTTCTTCTATATCTTCTTCTGTTTCTTCTTCTATTTCTTCTTCCATTTCTTCTCCTTCTATTTCTTCTATTTCTATTTCTTCTTCTTCTTCTACCTCCTCTTCTTCTTTTACCTCTTCTCCTTCTTCTACTTCCTCCTCCTTCTTCTTCTCCTCCTGCTCCTTCTTCTTCTTTTTCTTCTTCTTCTAATTCTTCTTTTTCTTCTCCCATTTCTCTGTCTTCTATTCTTCTTCTGTTTCTTCTTTTTCTGTTTCTTCTTCTATATCTTCTTCTGTTTCTTTTTATATTTCTTCTCCCATTTCTTCCTTTATTTCTTCTTCTTCCTCTATTTCTTCTTCTTCTTTTACCTCTTCTTCTACCTCCTCCTCTTCTTCTTCTTCTTCTCCTCCTGCTCCCTCCTTCTTCTTCTTTCTTCTTCTTCTTCTTCTGTTCCATCTGTTTCTTCCTCTTCTGTTTCTTCTTCTATCTTCTTCTATTTCTTCTTCTGTTTCTTCTTCTCTTTCTTCTTCTTCTGTTCTGCTTCTTCTATTTCTTCCTCTTCTGTTTCTTCTTCTTTTTCTTCTTCTATTTCTTCTTCTTCTATTTTTTTTCTTCTTATATTTCTTCTTATATTTCTTCTTCTTCTGTTTCTTCTTCCGTTTCTACTATTTCTTCTTCTAATTCTTCTTCTGTTTCTTCTTCTTCTGTTTCTTCTTTTATTTCTTCTTTTGTTTCATCTTCTGTCTTCTTCTATTCCTTCTTCTATTTCTTCTTCTTCTGTTTCTTCTTCTATTTTTCTTCCATCCTTCTATTTCTTCTTCTTCTGTTTCTTCTTCTGTTTCGTCTTCTATTCTTCTTCTGTTTCTTCTTCCGTTTCGTCTTCTATTCTTCTTCTGTTTCTTTTTCTTCTTGCTTTTCTATTTCTTCCTTTTCTGTTTCTTCTGTTTCTTTTTCTTCTGTTCTTCTGTTCTTCTTCTACTATTTCTTTTTTATTTCGTCTTCCGTTTCTTCTTAAATCGGATAATGTTTGTCATATAAGGCTGACTTCCTGTTGTCGGTAGGTCAGCACCTACCAAACCTTACCTACCAAATTTTGACCTTGTACATCAAATTTAAATGTGGGGGCTTTTACTTTGAAATTTTCTAGGGGGCGCCCCTGAGTCATTTTTCAACACCCAAGCCCAAGAGCCATATCAGACAACTAAATACAACCCTTCTGATAGGTGTGCCAAGTTTCGTGAGTTTTCAAGCATCCCTACCCCTCAAAAACAGCTTCCTGTTTCATGGTGAATAATGCATCGCCATGGCAACAGCTTTTGATGAAAATTCAAAAGCTTCACCATTTAGCATCATCAACGTCTTACACTTTATCTGACAAAATTTTAAGTGGATCTGGTTAACCTGCTAAGAGTAGTTAGTAAAAGTATGGGGCCTGTAACTTCCTGTTGCCAGTAGGTGGCGCAATCAGTATGATTCAAAATCGGCTTGCACATGTGTTCAGACCAGGACTCTTATCAAACATGAAATTTAGAAAAGATCTGACCATGTGGAGTTGAGTTATAACACTTTGTTTTGCAATGGTGAAACATCGAAATTTGCTGCGTCACAACAGCAACAGCATTCAATGAAAACTCACAATCTTGACAATATGCCATCATTAAGGTCTTGAGGGTTTTCTAACCAAATTTGAGGTGGATCAGTTCAACCTGCTAAACAGAGATTGTACAGCACCTGTAACTTCCTTTTGCTAGCAGGTGGCACTATGAGTATGACTCAGTATTTACATTTAGATGTGTTTGGTTGAGGACCCTTATGAAGCATGAGAAATTTGGGGCAGATTGAACGATGTACTTTTGAGTTATGACAACTTCCTGTTTCATGGCGTAACAACGAAATTCGCCACATAGCCACAGCAATGGTGTTCAGTGAACACTCAAGATTTTGATAACTTTTCATCACAAAAGGCTTTAGATGACACTGACCAAAGTTATAGTCGGTGGGATTAAATCTCTAGGAGGAGTTATACAGTGAAAATACAGTGCCTGGAAATGGCAAAATCTGCACAAAAATTGAAATTAAATTCAAAATGGCTGACTTCCTGTTGAATTTAGGGTATGGCTCAAAGAGGCTTTTGTGTGCGTCTGGACATGTTACATGTGCCTACCAAATTTCATTAATCTACATGAAATTGAAAAGAGGGGTTTGAAATTTGAGATTTTGTAGAGGGCACTCTCGAGCCATTTTGACACGCCTATCCCAAAGACCCATAACATATTACATTTTTCACCACTTCTGACGAATGTGCAGTTTCATGAGTTTTCAAGCATATTTAGGCCCTCAAAAATGTGTTTCTTTAAGAAGAAGAAGAAGAATTAAAGCTGCAAGCAGCGATGATCGGGCCCTCGCACCTTCACGCATGTCGGGGTGTGCTGCAGTCGAAGTGCTGTTATTGCCGAACAACATGATGCAGCATTTACTAGAGGGCATGGTACATGGATATGCATTTTCCTGAATATTGGACATTGTATATAGGAGATAACTATCATTCCCTATGTCCACTATGCGGTGATAGAAAACACAAAATACACATTTTTAGACCTTTTCCATACATGTGTTGGCTTGGCTTGTCTTGGTTTGACTTGGCGCATCAGTGCAGCACAGCAGAGATTTCGATTTCCATTACAACAGGGCTACCCTCTTTAAGGTGTGTCTTTTATCTGACAAGGTGCTGTATCAGCTGTAAAACGGTGGATAGACAAATTTCATTTCCCATAAATTCTATCCAAAAAGACTAGAATATTTTATTATTTAAATGCTTCTAATATGCAGCAGCAGCATCAGGAAATGTTTTCATTTGCCATAACTTAATATGTCTCTGATACAGCTGAAGGCCATCAGGAAACGGTAAAATCAAGGAAATTTCTGAAAGTACGAACAGGGACACGGGAGAGAAACTAATCACAGAGTTTCAGTTGAAAGCTACAAAAGTAGTGAGAGCTGAACAAACACAGGCTTTTAAAAAGCATCTTTCTCTCGTCTCCAACACAGACGTCTTGAGTCTCGCAACACAGCTTGTTTTAGGGGGAGAAGTGGGGAGAAGAGAGGTTGTCATGGGTTGACCGCAGTCGGAGAGTCATCATTGCTACCTGCCTGGAGTCGGGTCAGGCATGCTTTGGCTCCACTCCGGAATTGGCCAATCTTGGGCACAACTCTGCGGTGTAAAACCAGTAATGGAAACGCAAATCAATGTGGCATGGTTTGAGTCAGTGTAGCTACAAATTGCTGATGCAAAAAACCCTACATTTTGATGTATATCAAATGTACACCACACGCTTTTAATTTCATGTGAATCAAAGGAACTTTGTCACATAAGGCTTGCTTCTTGTTGCCAGCAGACAGTGCTACACAAGTGCGTCATTCATGCAGCAATACCATTAGTGAAGGTCGCCTAACATGCGTATGCAGTGTGATGAATATGTAACGTTGCACAAAGGAGTTAAATACCACTTCCTGTGTCCACTATGTGGTGCTAGAGAGCACTCACTGATTATATGTCAATTTGCCATATATCATGCGTAGACCACACCTTGTAAATTCCCTGTAGATCAGATGTTGTTTGTCATATAACACTGACTTCCTGTTCTCTGTAGGTGGCACTATGACTATGACTCAATATTGACATCTATTGATTGTAGATGTGTTCAGCTCTGGACTTCAATCAAGCATATGAAATATGGGGCAGAATGGATAAAGTCCAGTGGAGTTACAACAATTTCCTGTTTCATGGTGAGACATGCAAATTGACCGGCAAGCCACATCAGGGGCTTTCCACAGAAACTCATGATTTTGATAACTTTTCATCATAAAGGTCTTAAGATGACGCTAACCAAGTTTGAAGGTAGGTCGGTTCAAATCCCGAGGAGGAGTTTGTTAAAATACGGCGCCTGCAAATGGCAAAAATGGAGCAAAAATTGCAACATTAATTCAAAATGGCTGACTTCCTGTTGGACTTAGGGTATGGCTCCAAGAGGCTTTTTTTATGCATTTGGACATGATAAATGTGCCTGCCAAATTTCATTCACCTACGTCAAATTTAAAGGTGGGGGCTTTGACTTTGAAATATTCTAGGGGGTGCCCTTGAGCCATTTTGCCATGTTCAACCCCAAGACCCATATAAGATATTATGTTTCCCTACTTCTGTGCCAAGTTTCATGAGTTTTGCAGCATCTCTAGCCCCTCAAAAACAGCTTCCTGTTTCATGACGAACAATGCATCGCCATGGCAACAGCTTTTGGTGAAAACTCAAAAGCTTCAGTATTTAGCATCATCAAGGTCTTACAACTTGACTGACCAAATTTTAGGTGGATCTGGTTAAGCTGATAGGAGTAGTTAGTAAAAGAATGGTGCTTATGACTTCCTGTTGTCAGTAGGTGGCACTGTGATTATGATTCAATATTGGCCTGTGCATATCGTCAAACTGGGACTCTTATCAAGCATGTGGAATTTGGGGAGGATCTGATGACATGGAGTTGAGTTACAGCAGTTTGTATTTTCATGTCAAAACATCGAATTTCGCTGCATCACCGTGGCAATGGTGCTCCATGAAAACTCATAAGATTCACAATATAGCATCACCAAGGTCTTAAGGCTTTTCTGACCAAATTTGACGTGGATCTGGTCAAGGTCCTGGGCAGAGCTCATGAAAATACAGAGACTGTAACTTCCTGTTGCCAGTATGCGGCGCAATGACTATGACTCTATCCGGTCTTTAAGTCATGACGTAACACCTTGTCAAAATACTATTTCCGGGTCCAAGCCTCATCGTTTCAATATGCCGCAGTGCTGTGTTCCTTGTTCAAACAGATCTCAGTCAAAAAAAACGATCTCATTGTCATTCTACTGCTTTCCTAGCGACAAGAAAGAGAAGAGGAAATGGCTGCAGTTGATAAGGTGAGTTAACAAGTTACAATTCTTAAGCAAATGAAGAAAAACAGTTTTGCAGATATCCCTGATGAATGTTATGGGTTTTTTATGGTGTTTTTGTTCGAACCAGGGATGTCGCGAGGCCTATTTTAGGGGGGCTTTACCCTCTCTAAAATCTTCTTTAGCCCCCCCAAAATAAATGTACATTATTAGTTTAAATCATCAATAGTTTGTTCTCATTCATTTTTCATTAAAGTCGATCGAACTGTCTCACTGCATCTCCAAATTCACAATGTACCTAAAACGCCAGGCGCTAGTACCTAGGAGAGGCTGCTGCTGCTCTAATCCAGCGTTTCCATTGGCTGTGCTGCCCACTCAGATCCCACAGTAAAGACTGTAACGGTAGTTGGAAACCACTGAAATTGTGACAAGATGTTGGTGAAGACTTTATCAAGATAAACATCATACATACAGAGTCAAATAGTAAGTAGTTACAGAGTGAAGATACCAAGCTCTAATATAAATTTGTGGCAAATGATGGTCAATGTAGTGAGCTATCAAGTTGTTACTCGTTTGTTTCTTGCTTAACGTTAGCTAACTTTAGGTTTAAGTGAGGAAGAGACAAGAGGATAGGCAATATAACACTAATATTATACAATGGAAACCGCTTATATAATCACAGTTACAGTGATCAACTGCTTATATGAATCAAAAAGCTCAGGACAGAATCATCCCTATACAAATGCTATTTAAATAATTTGCTTATAGTAATCAATAGTCTGTTTACAGTGTTCATTTTGGGTCTTTTCATACATGAAAACATGGGGGAAAAATAAAATTATGGTAACTATTTTTATTTTTACAGCTACAGTAAATAGCAAAGCTGGCCATTTCATTACTTTTTTATTCGTGTAATAAATATACAAATGTCAATTAGATGGTAATCTGCATGAGAAATAAAGAAAAATACAAATAAATTGTTTATAATAATCATCCGCCTGTTGTGATTAATTTGACCCAGACGGACGTAATCACTATAAGCGGTTTCCACTGTACTGTTATTTGATTAAATTTCAACCATTTAACCATTTCAACATGATCATCCACATTTAAACATGAATTGCATATGTACGACATGTTACTTAAATGTTCATCTATAATATAATCACCATCACAATACCTGAGTTAAAACCTTTGATTACGTTCAAATTAAAATGTAGTCTTTGTTGGCTATACATCCGTCAACAGGGTCTCACACAAAAATTGACAATCATCAGTGCAGCTTAATTAAAACATACTATAGTTATTTAGGAAACTTACTTCTCATATTAGCTAACATACTTTATAACTACTAGTGTTAATCCTTTACTTATCAAAGTAATCCTTCATACATAACAAATTCCTACTAAGTCATATAGAGTTTAATGGCAATTTAATAGATATCACAATAAGAAAACATTATACATTATACATTGGCAGAAGTCTTTCTTCAACATTCAACCTCAATGAGAGTTGTCTTGTTACTATGTAATAATTAAAATAGATATCTCTATTTCATCTATACTTTGTCACAGAAAGTTCAGAGTTGGACTGGTTTGACAGGCATTACCTTGCGACTAATAATATATAGATTACAAGATGGTTATATGCTTAAGAAACATTGAATCAAACTTCTGGCTTTAAAGAACACAGGAATTAAAGCTAAGGCTTCACTGAATTTACAACACACGTCTGGAATATCTTTATCTGAAGTCACACCAGAGTGAAAAACAACAGGGGAGGATGTGCTTTGGAATGTGGGTGTGTGTGTATGTATGAGATTAGAAGGTGAAAAGAGGATTTGAAATAGATAGAGTTGTTCCAACTCATCAAACAAACTGATAGGTTTCATTATGATAAACAGTCTCTCTGCATTTTTCCAAGGGAAGGTCCTTTAATCCGTTATCCTCTGAAACTTGAGTTGATAAAGATTGTAGGAGTTCTTAGTTGGTGTCATAAATTTCACTTGGTGGGGGAGAATCTGGAGGTGAGGAGATGGTTCTGTGAGGAGTCAAAACTGACACTTTAATGTGAAGGGTTCTCAGTTTACCTGAAGGCATTTCCAGACGAAGTTGAATATACATCCATATCCTTGAGGTTAGAGGTTATTGTTAATCAAGCCCAGACGTTCTTTGGACTATTTTTGAGATTGCATGAAACACAAAGATTAATACTGGTTCTCCTACAATGTTTGCCTAAACTTGATCTAGCTTGCCAGTTAACTATAGCTAACATTCATCAGCTAACATAATTAAATGCTTTCAGGATTTTCTCTATGAATTCTCTAGGTAAGCAAACTGGGTTATCGTGATACCCTGCTACAGTAACTCAGTTATTTGTCTTGTATAATCATTTAGAATCATTGTTAAAGCAATAGTGCGGGACTTTTACATATAAATGAACGTCCATTACATTCAAGCCCTTGCCAAACGAGTTCACACAGTACTGATTAAGCCTATCACCGCCAGGAAAATCTCTGTATTTTGCAGTAATTTATACAAAGTTTTTAATCCGGGGTCTGTTATGACTTTCCCACTGCCCATTTGAATGCATACTGTGAGACTTCCAACGGTGTAACGGATTAACTGGTGATATTCCCCTGCATGAGGCTGTGGTAGGTGACTGTGTCAATGCCTGCTCAAAACACTGCAAATATCAACAGCATTATGGCGTATACAAAATGTTCTTGTTGTCGGTCTTATATTTCATCATTAATCTGATGTCAACTGTTAATTCTCATTTTGCAAATATCAACAGAAATTGGATAATTTTTACGCACAGGTGTAGAAAACTAAAATTACTATGGGGGTGCAACAGCCTATATAAATTTGGTTAATATGTTGCAACTTTGTGGGTTTTTTGAAAGCCTGTCTGTGGATGTAACACTGACTAATGTTCTGCAGCTGTCCTGCTGATGATGCCAGCTGATACTGTATGCTCAAAGGCCTTCTATTAGTTTTCAGTTAGAGATTAATTTGCACTAACCTAACCATCCACCAATGTTTGTCTGTATAGATTGCTCAGTGTCCACAGTGCCAGTCCAAGAGAGACAATATTAAAGAAAAGAGGGAGTAACTGCAAATGTCAGTAAATCTTTTACAAAATATTCTTGTTGACAGTCTCATATTTGTATCAATTATCGTTATTAATCTGATGTCTAGTGAACTTGAGAGCATACTTTCATACAGCCTTTAACATACAGTCTGGAGCATGTTTACACCCAGCTCGAATGCAGCATGGAGCTGTGGCATAGCGTGATACATCCAGATTAACTTGTAATATAACTTGTGACATCTGTATATACCATCAATCATACTTTATATTAAAAGCTATACACATTTATGAACACACACAATTCACTCACATTTTAGATGCATTCAGGTTTTATTATTATGACATGTTTATGTGACTATCACCTCTCTTCTTTTGATGTTTCTGTGGCATAACGTTACTTGGGAGGGCATCAGTGGGACCATACTGACCAAAATTAATGTTCCAGCAAACTGTTTCTATTGTAATGTCTCAAAAGATCAACAAATTAATGTGACAGAGAAGCAAAGTAATCGGAATGTTTATTTCCTGGTTAGTCAACAAGGGGTCCTCAAAAGCCACACCTACGAAACTTCTGCCTCTATCACCAGTTAATTCAGTCACCACTTAAGCTGACACACTGGCCGAGTCGGCTGACTTGAATGTGGATAAGATCATTTAATAGTGCGACTCTTTTAGACTTTCCAAATCTTATCAGACTGAATGGATTAAATTCTGATGGTGAAATGAGTCATTTCGCTAAGGGTGTGTGATGCTCGAAAAAAAAATATCCACAGTTTTACAGTCGCAACTGTATGATGTGAGCATGTGTTGACAGTGTTTTTGTAATTACTCTCACTGCTAGAAGTTAGAGATAAAAGTCCCGTACTGCAGGTTTAAAGTAATGTCTAAAAAAAAGGGAGCACATCCCAACTTTTCTTGTCAAGGAGGACAAAATACTAACATTTCACTTGTTTATTTGGCTCACATCACATTAGAAAAACGCTTATGCGTTTGGGCACAGAGCCTTCTTCAGAGTGTTTTACTTTTCACTTTCAAGGGCAAAAGTTTCACTTTTCTTATCCTGTGGTTCCAGATACAGGGACTAATCACAAGTATACAATGAAATCTGATTTAAACCCCATTACAAACAAAATGAAACTTCACAAAACACTGTTACTGACCATCATTGATTCCCTATTAAGAACATACACTAGATGGCAATAGAGGGACATATAGATTACAAATTGTTTTAACCTAAAAAGAATTGTAAACTGAAGTCATTATTAAATCCATTTGGTGTCATAGTGTTGAATGTGCATATCCAAAACATTTCTCTCTGGGCCAGTTTCTCCAGAACATCACTTCCTTCAGTAGGCATCATGACTTTCTCAATCTCATAGAATTTTAATGAAGAGGGTGAACCGTGATTTGCTTCAGCAATTGCAATTGCAATTGCAATTGCGTAATCCATATTGCCTGTACAGATTGCAGTTTTGTGCTTCAATATTCCTTGTTTAAGAGGTCGTTTGGTTTGTCCAATGTACACTAGACCACAGGGACATAACAGCATGTGAATCACATGAGTCGACTTACAGTTTATAAATTCCCTAATGGGAATTTTCCTCCCAGTCTGGGCATGATTTCATATTGGTTGTATTGTTGCAGCAGGCACAGTTACCACATCTATACACGACTATTTAAAAACTCACTTGGATTACCCTGAAAATGCATTCTCACAAAGCTGAAAACAGGACTGTTTTTCTGAGCTTGTTGACTTTTTAGAGATTCATGGTTCTTACAGGACAGCAATGCTACAAACATGATGATCTTATAGATTATGATGCATTACTGTAGATCAAGCTGACCAACAGTGTATAAAGTAGCTAAAATTAGCACAACCTTAAATAACTACAGCAGTAAAATGCACATTGAAATGCAGTAGTAATATTAATCCAAAAGCATCATATATAATAGTAAGACACTGACAGGAAGCTTTTTCTGTATAGTGTGTTCTTTTACTTTTGATACTATAAGTAAATTTTGCTGATAATACTTACCGCTGTGCTTATAAGTTTACAGAATTCGTAAGATGTGTACTATTCATAGTGTTTAAGGATGTGACCATAAAGTTCAATTTTGGTCCAGAAGTTTTGAGGCTTGTCTAAGTGCTGTTTGGCATATTGTAAGTGGGCTGTTGTATGGTGTTGTCGCAGTATCTGTTGTGGTTTGCAATGTGGACCCAAACTTAGACACAGACTGGAATGAAGGTGAATGAAATAAGGCTTTATTGCCAGGGAAATGGGGAATGGAGGTGGATGGAATGGGGATGAAGCGGGCTGAGGCAGAGGACTGGAGGCTGAGATGAGTGAGGGAGAATGGCAAGGGCTGGCAGAAGGGAGCAGGTGGCAGTGGGCTGGAGAAGCAAGCTGGCAGGCTGGCAGGTGGGCAGGCAGGCAGGTGAGAGGTGGTCCAGGAGCACTGGAGAGAGAGACAGTAGTTAGCAACAATACCAAACTTAGAGAAATCACTATACAAGTGAGAGACCTGAAGCATAAGCTACCACTGGAGTAGATACAATGATCTGGCGATGAGTGGATGAGGAGCCGGGGTAGATACACTGCAAGCTGATGAACTGATGAGAGGCTGGTGAGCAGACTGGGAGAGGTGATAAGCTGATTGCTGACAGGAGTGTAGAGCTGGGAGCCAGGAAATCCACACCCAGGCCAACACACACACACACACACACACACACACACACACAAATAAAACATAAACACAGAGAGAGACAGACAGGGAGCACTGGAAACACAGGGAAGGGAAAAACAGGGAAACACAAGGGAATCTTCAGGTACCATAACACATAGCTATTTTATTAGTAGTGTACCTTTAACAGTTCATTTGTTTATATAGTTTGTATTGTGCATTGTTACATTGTTTGAGGGAACTATAACATTAGGTAACTGCATATGAGTGGACACAACCATCACTAATGCTAACGTAGCTCCTCAGGGATTGAAGATGTTATTTTTCTAATTTTGACAATCTAAGCTGTGACAACACAGTAGTTAAGGTTTTAAGAACTATGACTGTTGGTAGTTGTTGTTGATTTTGTTTAAATATGCCAAATTATAATTTTATGGGTTATTGTTGTTTGGAAGATTAAGCTAAGCTAGCTAATATATGAACAAATAAACTGTGCAGCTGATGCAATGATGAAAACACAGGTTATACAAACCTGTGTATAACCTGTTGTTGTTGCTCTCTGGAAACATCACAGTATACTGTATATAACTACCACACAAAAATCTAAAATACAAACAAATAAATCAACTTAATCTTTCAAGTACTTATTTCTTAAACCTCCTGGTTTAATCTAACGAATAAACTGTGTGTCTGCATTATAGAGCAACTCATGAAATTCAAAGCTCATAGCTTTGCGGGAGTCCTACAGGCCCAGAACTGTAACAAAATAAAATTTAAAAATTCATGCTAATACTCAACTGTGTAGCTGATACAATAATGAAAACAGGTTGTACAAACCTGTTGTATAAGTGCTCTCTGGAAACATCACAGTATACCATATATAACTAGCACACAAAAATCTAAAAAACAAACAAAACATTTAACCTTTCAAGTACTTCATTCAGGTCGTACAAACCTGTTGTATGGGCTCCATCTGGAAATTATACATGGTGAGGAAGACTACATCTTTTTGCTGTGTTTACACCACATATGCACAGTGTGTCTCCTACAAATATCATCTTTCTCTCTTTTAGTCCTACAGGCCCAGAGCTGTAATAAAATAAAATAAAAAATCCATGCTTATACACAACTGAAATAACAACACAACTATTAGGCCATACCAGATTCAGGTGTAAGTGGGGGAGTTGGGGCTATAGCTCAGAGGTGGGAGATTACACCTAGATGATGTCTATCACCCACAATTTTGAATCAAGGAGCACTGTGAATTCCTCTACTATCTCCAAGTAAGGGGTATAAGTGTTGAGGAGCTCCAGAAAACACCCACAAGTGTGGGATTGCGTGCTTATTACAAATTCACTTCTTGGTTCCACAAACTGTACATAGATGACAAGTACATTGGCACCTGTTTCAAATAAATAGAACACAATAAGAAAACGTTGCTAGCTAGTGTAATAAAGCAATTATTGCATAAGACCTCCACAGAAACACTTAACACCATTATTTCCTGGGCTGATGGATTGAATGACCATAGAGGTCACTTACCTGTACAAAAGCAGAGGAATTGTCTCAGCTGTTCTTCTTTGCAGTTTCTGATGCACTTTTTCAGATAGTCAGAGATTTTTTGCTCCGT
Organism: Thunnus maccoyii; assembly: GCF_910596095.1. NCBI lineage: Eukaryota > Metazoa > Chordata > Actinopteri > Scombriformes > Scombridae > Thunnus > Thunnus maccoyii. The sequence goes on from NC_056542.1 coordinate 34,540,594, forward strand.
CTTTGTTATGACTTTGTCATGTTTCAGTGCTGCATTCACTTTTCTGTTGGTAGGCTTAAGGCTTCTTTTTTTTAAATAATATTTTTATTATGATTTTTTCATAAACATACAAAAACAAACACTACAAACAATGGCCACAAAAGTTACACATCTTACTGAAATCTTTGACATGAGATATACATAGCCCACCACCTACTCGGAAAAATAATTGCACACAGTTGTACAGGCATACAGTGGGAGGCGTCATAGCACCTATATAAACATATACACGCTCAATCCATTACAATTGATAGTGATACAACAACTAACAGTCTTGAGAGAATTACAAATTAAAGTACTTAAAATTTCCAACAACTTTAGTAAGACAAAATAATAATAATAAATACCTGACATTTGATCACCAAGCAAATAGAAATCTGACCTTATGACCCGAAGATATAATTTTGCCAGTTAATCGTGTTGCAATCGATCATTCCCTTTAAGACAATATTTGTGAGTCTTTCACCAACATACTTGAAGAAGGGTGTCCAAATCTTAAAGAAAACTGCTGTTTTACATGTGAATCTGTAAGTTAAATATTCCATTGGTATTAACTCAAATATCAGTTTATGCCATCCTATAATTGTAGGAGGCGTATTGTCAATCCATTTAAGCAGTATATTTTTCCGAGCAGCAAATGTGAGGATATTGAACAGCCTTCTTCGACAAGAGCCTTTAATATGAGGGCTAGGCAAGCCAAGCAGCAGAACCTCAGGCCCCGGGTCAAGGTGATCATCAAAAATCAAATTGATTTTATCAGTAATTTTACCCCAGTACTCCTTGATATGCATACATGACCAAACACAGTGCCTATAAGTTCCCACCTCCACATGACACTTCGAGCACATTTCTGACAAATTTGGGTTCATCCTATGTCTCAGCTGAGGGGTAATCTGTAAATGATGCAATATCCTAAACTGGTTCTCTCTGCTTCTGTGGCATATAGAGATCTCCTTTGCAAATCACCAAATTTCAGCCCATGTTGTTTTGTCAATTGTGAGATCGAGATCATTGTTCCACACATGTCGCAGATAGTCTGTAGTCATATCACTTGCAAGGTTGAGTTCAGCATACCCCTGACCAAGGACTGATTTCTTGCCTTTATTGAGAAGTAAACATTCTATGTTCGAAGTCTGGCAGTCAAAGACATGGCTGCTTTGATCCTGAATAAAGCTACGAATTTGAAAAAATCTGAAGCAATTATTTGGGGGTAGGTCATACTTCTTTTCGATTTCTGTAAATGGGAGCATCATTCATTTATTAAATAAATGCCCCAGAGTTTGAATCCCTCTATCTCTCCAGATGTTAAACCCACCATCTGAACAAGCTGGGGCAAAATCAATGTTACCATGTACGGGAGCCAGGGGAGACAGTGTATTTGGATGACCTTCCAGCTTTTTTATTGCTTGCCAGGCTTGCAGACTTGTTTTAATTATAATATTATTAACTGTTACACTCTTAATTTTCTTTAAGTCTAGGGCAAATAACAGACTTGGTAAAGGACTACCTGCATTAAGTGTTTCTAGATCTAGCCACACTGATTCCGGGTCAGCATTTATCCAATCAGCTATGTAATGAAGCTGTGCAGCCAGCTGATAAAATCTGATATTAGGGACAGCTAAGCCGCCATCTTTAATCGTGGTTTCTTTTTGTTCCAAATAAATGTGCTGAAAAAGTTGTTCACCCACCTAATGGTTTTATTTATTAAGTAAGATAGGGACCATCTGAAAATGATAAGGAAGTCTCGGCAAAATATTCATTTTGAGCAAGGCGACTCTCCCCAACATAGACAATGGTAGAGATACCAACACACTATCTAAGTCGTCCTTAATGCGTTTTAGGAGAGGTTCAAAATTAGCCTTGTACAGTGCATCTAGTGACCAGGTAATTGAGATCCCCAGGTAAGTGAAACCTTGGGGTGACCATTTAAATGGAGATGAAGTAGGGCAATGTGGGTTGCCCAAAGGCATAGCCTCAGATTTTGAGAAATTAATTTTGTACCCCGAGAATTCACTAAACTGACGTATTACTTCCAAAACAACTGGTACAGATGTCTGTGGATTCGTTATAAAAAGCAAAATATCATCAGCGTATAAGGCTATTTTGTGATCTTTTCCACCAGCAGAGATTCCGGTAATATCTGGGCTGTTCCTTATAGCTTCCGCCAGGGGCTCTATAACTGTCGCGAACAACAGTGGGGACAACGGGCACCCCTGCCTGGTCCCCCTGCCCAGGGAAAAGTAAGAAGAGGTCTGCCCATTAATCCGAACAGCTGCGAGTGGTCTGTTATGTAATAATTTAACCCAACTGCAAAATGTGTCTCCTAGCCTGAAAGTGTCAAGAACGGAAAAAAGAAAAGGCCACTCGACTCGGTCAAAGGCCTTTTCTGCGTCTAGACTTATTACCATGTTGGTGAGTTTTTGCTGATGTGATAGTTGAATAACATTTAACAGCCTTCTCATTTAAGCCTTCTCATAACAAATCCTGTCTGATCGACATTAATAATGGAGGGAAGAGCTTTCTCAAGGCGTTGTGCTAGTACTTTGGAAGGTATTTTAAAATCGACATTTAAAAGGCTAATAGGACAATACATCACATTCATACATGGACATTCATCAGCTGGCTTCCCTTTTTTAAGTATGAGACTGATAGTAGCTTCAGTAAGGGACCTAGGTAAGGATCCTTTAAGGAACGCTTCATTCAGCATCTCCAGAAAAGGGTCCATAAGTTCTGATTTAAATTCTTTATAAAATTCACAGCTAAGGCCATCAGGGCCAGGGGCCTTGCCTGACTGTAGAGTCTGCAGTGCCTCCAGAACCTCTAGTTTCATAATCGGTTTATTTAGTTCTTGTCTTTGTTCATCTGTTAATTTAGGTAGAGTGAGTTTAGACATGAATTTATCAATCAGATCCTGTACTCCTGGGGGCTCCTCACTAGCATAGAGCTTACTATAAAAATCCCTAAACACTCTATTAATATTGTTTGTGTCAAATTTGCTAATTCCATTTGTGTCTTTAATAGATGAAATTGTCTGAGAATCACTCTTTCTGTTTACTAGTCGTGCAATGTATTTATTTGGTTTATTGCCACCCTCATATAGTCTTTGTTTAGTGAATCTTAGGAGATAATTAAGCCCCTAGCATACACTTAACTATTCTTAACTATTTTTCCCACAGTACTGAGGGAGATACATCTGGAGTTTTATTTACTGAGTAAAAGATTTCAAATTGTGACTTAAAGTATGAGCTAAATTTGGGGTCACTGAGTAGGGTTAAACTTCCAAGAGTTAGTGAAACTTTGCTTTTCATTAGACAGCAATTGTAAAAATACTGGACTATGATCAGAAATAGAAATACTTCCTATTTCACAAGACACCACGGAAGATAACATTAACTTGGGGATAAAGAAGTAATCTATTCTAGAGCTAGTTTTCGGAGCATTGGAAAAAAAAGTGAATTCTATCAAATCAGGATGCACAGTTCTGCAAATGTCAACAAATCCAAACTGTAGCTGCAAATGCTCTAGCTCTTTTTGAAGGGGCCCCAGTTTCTGTGGGCAGTCTATCCATCAATGGATTCAAATGACAGTTAAAATCGCCACCTACTATAGAACATTCAGTTTCAAGTTCAGCAAACTCCAAAAATGCCTTTGTAACAAAATCAGTAGGGTGATTGGGTGGAGCGTATATGTTGAGAAATGAGATATATTTTCCATAAAGTAGCCCTTTAATTATACCATAGCGTCCATTACTGTCTTTAACACAAGATTCAAGTTTAAAGGGCAATTTCTTATCAATTAAAATACAGACTCCTCTACTGTTTGAGGTGTAGGATGAAAAAAATGTATTGCCGACCCAGTCTTGTTTAAGTTTAAGGTGTTCCTGATCCTCCAGATGGGTTTCTTGTAATAATGAAATCTCAACACCTTCTTTTTTAAGAGAGGTGAGAATCTTCTTTCTCTTTACTGGGTGATGAATACCTTGTACATTCCAAGTACAGAGTTTGATACTAGAAATATTCATAACCAAATTAAATAGACTTTAGCATGTCTGAAGTTGTTGCTAATCCTCACTGTCATACACATTAATACACTAAACAGAGTGAGCACGTTGCAATCTTGTAAAAAAAACAGTGGCCAACCCTGAAACAAAACTTTTTACAAACACAAACACTAGGTCCTTCGCCGCCCATACCAAGACCTTTAAACTTAAGAGCAAACAAAATGTAAGCTCAAACCCTTCTTCAGGGTGAAAGACCCCTCGCCTATCCCTAAATGCAAGCATCCTTCTTATTGAGCTGGCACAGTTAGTTAAATGAAAGTGCCTGATGGCAGGTAAAAAAATTAAATAAATGAAATAAGATAACAGAGGAGTAAAGGGACAAAATTAAACAGAAATCCCTTGAAAAAGGAAAAAAGGAAAGCAGAGCAATTGCTATTGCTTAGCTGGCAGTGAGTAAACATTGCATATCACTACCTGTATGTCTCTAATCACTGAAACTTATTAGATAAGAAATGCCAGGGTGCCCATAGTCAACTCAAAGACCCTAAGCAAAATGTGCTTTTTAAGTGGAACAGTTGCCCCATAACTAGCATCTCACCCTAAATGAAAAAAATGATATTACCAGCTTCAGTCACATATTTTCTGTCCATTAGAGAGAATCAACAAACGCAGAGGCTTGCTCTGGAGAGTGAAAAGTTTTAACAGCAGCCCAAGTCTGCTTCCACGCTAGCACACGGAGAACTAGCTTCAGCTGCCAGTTTAGCATCGTCGACAGGAGAGGCTGCCAGTGCATCTTTCTTCTTAGCAATGGTTTTTGGAGGCATTTTTCCGGCAGCTTTGCTCCACAACTTAACCAGGGACATCCCATGGAGCATATGCTCTGCTATGCTTAAGTTTTAAACGCCAACAAAAATAATTAAACAGGATAGTGTGCCGGAGCTCCGACAAAGCGTGGCTACCCAGGTGTCTGCATCTGGTCTTGCCCCCGGCTTGAGAGTATCTAATACCATGTTCAAACCACTAAGTGGAAGTTTAAGCTTCTCCAGATCCGGACTCCGATACGGACTCCGATACGGACAGACACTCACTGATGTACGCTGGATCCTGTATGATCTTTTTGTGTGCTACTTCTAAGAGGGTTTTACCTCAGTTTTCTTTGGTCACAAGAGTCCGGACATCATGTGCCTCAAGGAAATCAGGCCAATCTTCTCTTTCTTTCACAGCCGAGAAGTCTTTCATAGATTCTTCAATGATATTCTTCTCCTAATTCGATAGTGAGTGCAGAAATGATGCACGGAGTTCCTCTGTTTCATACTCTTGTCCAACACAATTTTGCAAGAATGGACTTGATAAATCAATTGGAAAGTAGCCAATCATGTTATACCCATGTACCATTACCTTTGCAACGTCCTCTCATAAGTCCTTCATGTCATGGCGAGTCATCGGGATCTTCACTGTGTTGCCACTGTGTTGTGCATTTTACCATGAACGTGTCTCAGTATTCACTAAGGGCATCTCTCAGTACTCTCCCGTTGTCCTCACCCTTCTCAATATGGCCATTGGGTAAGACGTTTTCAGTCTCTAAAAGTGTGTCATCAACAGACACACAGCCTTCATGAAATGCAGCATTAAGATTCTGAAACACATTCCTTGTCGTAATTTCAATCTTGTTATTCATGGGGCAGTAGTATACTTACTTCATGATAAACAATCAATGTTCATTTGAATAGTGCCATCAAGGACGAACACGTCATCAAGTAGCTCATATCCTATTTGGATTTCCTCATCCATGGACATGGCACTAACATAAAGCAGTGATGGAGTGACTGTGATGGAGTAGATTGTGGTGGGTAAGGAGTTTGGGGCGCTACTTTCTGCTTCACCTATCTCATCGTTGACTGACAGCTGTTCATCCGTGGATGTTGGCATGACACACAGCTCATCAAGGATGGGGAGCTGGTCTGAGTTGGAGTTTAGTGCAAAGGTAGAGTGGGTTAAGTCTTGTGTGCATCATTTAGTGCAAAGATAGAGTTGGAGAAGTCGAACTTTGTTTAGCTCATAAAGCTCCTCCAATGTGTTTGTGGTATCAACCTGACACTCTGCAAAGTCTTATTCCTGTGTAATAATCGGAAAGCTTCTTTTTTTCACAAAGGCCATCTGGGAAAAAAATGTTGTCAGCCATTATTTTAATTTCTTGCACTGTCTTGTTTTTGTCAATACATATTGTTCTTGTACCTCCTCTTTTAACTGACCAATCACTTCTCTACCATTTTGAAGTCCATCCATCCCAATTCCAGTCGCCTTTGTTTTCTTTGGCCATTTCTGTTGCCAAGCAATGATCTTCCCCGAGTGGTAGTGGATGGCGTTGCTCCACCTGTGGATGGCCTCTCGGAGGACAAAACCCTGCCTCTTAGCCAGTCAATAACAACCTTCTTTCTTGCCTCCAAAGTTGGATTTCAGCAGAGAGCTACAATTCTGTCACCATAAAGGGGGAGGTGCTTCTTTAGATCCTCATCAGGCATGATGGGTATCGCTGAGGCATCAAGGGTTAGAATACTGTATCCTCCCAGGGTTTCTCTGTATAACAAACTGGCCTAACACAGTTCAGAGTTATGAAGGATGGCTACAGTATATGGGTCACACCAGTCAAAGGTGTTATGGAATTTTCTATCTTTAGGGGTTACAAATTGGATTACATTGGGTCAAGCCTGGGCCTTGAGGTCACACTGTAAATCTTATGCAGGAAGGAGACATTCTCTCTCTGTCTGTGATGTTTTAGGGAAAGCAGAAACCTCGCTGATAAAGGGTAAATCAGCATTGCCTTGGTTACCAAGGTCAGAGAGGGCCTTCCTAGACAACACAGATAGGTGAAAGTGTAGATTCTATTGACACAATCAGACATTCAAACTAGAATGTGCTGACAGTGACCTGAAATTCCATGCAACGTGACCTGAACTGACACAGGCAAAATGCAGTTCCTTGTTTAGAAACTAGTGAACCAATTAGACTAATTTTTCATATTGTAGGGTGATCTGCTTAGGTTAAAGACTAAGGGTCAGACCTTCATGGGGCAGAACGGAAAGAGACAGCATCCAAGTTGCAGATGACTTTGATGTTCGATCTTTCAGTTCTCTGCTTGGCCAAGTGCTTCAATTGACATTTTCAGCTTTAAGACATCCAAGGCTTGTGTCCGCTTTTTTCCACTGAGGTGCTGACCATCACTCAAAATATCCACAATTTGGCGTGTACAAAACGAAGGATTTCAATAGAACAAAGACATGGTAAGTGCAGAATTATTATTATTATTGTGCCCTACCATGTCTGCATTTGACAAAATCATAAAGAAACTGTGTTCACTTTAACTGTAACATTGGTTTGAAATTGAACAAAAAGAAGTTAAAGGAGTTGATGGTTGAAAATCTTAATACATAAAGCTGTGGAAACTTATTAAGTTAGGCTGAGATAAGTTGGTTGCAGAGCAGTGTGGTTGTGAAGAGGAAAAAAAAGGCTGAAGGTTAGTGCTCCCAACCCCTGCAGTGCCATAAAGTGGCTGTTGATTTTTGAGCTAGCTCTGGGCTACACTCGACACAGAGGGAAGAAAAGTGTGAAAAGAACTTTGATGCTGCTGAAGATGTTGAAATCTGTTTGTGTGTAATGTCTTAATGTGTGTGTGTGAAAATGGGCAACAAAACATCCAAAGCAGTGAGTAGAATAGAATCTACAAACAAATTAATCAACTCACCAAAAGTTAAAAGAAAGACTACCTGTGTTTCAGTAAAAAATAAAAGCAATTCAGAACTGAAAGGTCAATCTGTCATTGATAAGCATGCCGAAGCAAACGCACACACACCCACAGAGACACAATACAGAGCAATGTTCTCCCCACAATCGCAACTGTTCGGAATCGGAATAGTTGGTAGACTGAAAGTGTTTCCATGGACTTTTGTGTTTCCATTTTCTTCCCTCATGAATGAGTGGACGAGTGGTGTGTGGCCGTATGAGGGAGCGTTTGATAGAGATAAACTTCAGATTGCTGAATTCAATGTTAACCCTAACGTTGGTAACCCATCTTGGAACTTTGGATACATGAAGGACTGTGTGAATGTGTGGTTGACTGTTGCTCATCAGCGATGTGGAGTGAGATTGGATGAAAAAAGCATAGACTGTATTTCTGATGAGTTCAGAACAGCAGTGGAGAACTGGGCTAAATGTGTGACAGCATGTCATATGCCAGTGTTGGAAGCAAAGTTGCAAACAAGAGCTGTAGAAACGATGAAAGCTAAACAATAGCATGGTGATAATTTAGAGGCCATATCAAAAGCTATTATGTATGGTTGGGCAAAACGTCAAACGAAAGCTCCCTCTCCACAAGCTTTGCTGACCATTTTAACAGAAGTCAAGGTGCCATTGCAACAGGATTGCAACAAGAAAGTAAAAAAGTGATTTCAACTTATCCACAACTGTCAACTACAAATCCCTTTTCAGCTGCTAATATGACTGACCAAACTAGTTCACCATAGACAAAGACAGATGAAGAGTTTCTCTCATTAGCCACAGCTGTTGAGGGGCAGAGAGTACAGGCTGAAGCAGAAAATAGGGACTGAGAGATAGCAGCCAGAGAGAGAGAGAGGGGAACAGGTAAAGAGAGACTTACAGAGAGAGAGAGAGAGAGAGAGAGAGAGAGAGAGAGAGAGAGAGAGAGAGAAAGGGAAAGAATTAAGCGGGAAAAGAAAGACAGAGCCGACTAAGAAAGAGCTAGGAAAGCTGCAGAATAAGAAAGGAAAGCTAATTTGTTACTCAACCAGGAGAAGAAAGCACAGAAAAGGAAAGTGAGGAAGGAAAGGCAGTTAGCTGTCATAGCTGAAGGGAGAGAGACAGACACAGACACAGAGGACAGCACCAGGGACAGTGAAGTAGAAATTGAGACCCAAGGAGCCAGACACATGGAGGAGGAGTTTGACACAGACCATAGTGACGACACAGAGCCTGTAGTGACACCCAAAATGACACAGAGACAGCCTCATACCTCACACAGTATTATTAGAAGGTGAGGAACAATTAGAATGACACGATCAAGGGTGACAAGACGATCAAAACAGAAGACTGAGACTTTGAAATCCCCTACGTCATCTTCAATAAATGCTCCAAAAATCATGGTTGGCAACACAGCTGTCTGTAAACCATGGACTCCCACTGAGATACTGGATATGACACGAAACACCCCCAATCCAATTACTGGCCCAGATGAGTATTGGATATGGTTATAACAAGTATGCACTGTGTATAACTGTCTAATAACTGATGTTCAACAACTAATCTCTTTCTCATACAAGACTGAGTGGGACTTGTGTAAAAATGAGTTTGTTTTCCCTGCTATAACAGAGGACGGTCAATGGCCTCCAACCAAAACCCTGATTGATTGGTTAAACAAGGAGAAAAAACAGCAATAAAAAAGTGTGTGCGACAGCGCAATGACTTCTCAAAAGTAATTCACTGCATTCAAGAATCAAATGAGTCTGTGCCTGAATTTATTCAGAGATTTACACAAATGTGGGATAGCAATGCAGGAAAAGGACGAGAAGAAAATTAATTTTTTGTTGTAACAACTTTTCTGCAAAATCTGAAGCCACATGTTGCAGCTGCCTACAAACTGTCAGTCATTGATTGGCAAACCAAAGATTGGAAGACAACAATAAACAAAATAATGGTGCTACACAGGAGTGAGGTTTTCACTTACAATAAACCTGCCTCCAGTCCTAAACAAATGGTACAGTATGTACAACAGGAAGATGGGCTGCAACATTACAGAAACAATAACAAATGAGGATGAGGAAATTGTCACAAAGGTGGAAAAGCAGGACATTGGGCTAGGGAGTTTAGGAGTGGTCGTCACCAGAACAGGTCCAATAACCATCAGAGCAACCATTTCCCATTCAAGCCTGAAGATCCTGCTGAAGATCCAATGATGCCTAATCAGGTTAATGGTAGTTGAGTCGAAATTTTGATAGACCGTGGGGCTACAATTTCCACAGTTAAGGCCGCTCAGCATGTATGTACACCAACACCTAATTTTGTCACCAATGTAGGTATTTCTGGCATTCCTATTGCAGAGCCACTTTCACAGAGAGCTAAAATAACTGTTGAAGGTTCAGATGTGCAGCATTCCTTTCTGATATCTGATAAAAGTCCAATCAATCTCATGGGAAGGGATTTACTTTGTAAACTACATGCTACCATTCATTGCATACCAGACGGATTGTTTTTCTCCCTGATGAGAAAGCTGCTCAAGCATTTCAGTTTTTGCAATCCACTGTTGATTGTTTGTATTGTTGGACATTGCCAGATTTTAACATGCATGTGCAACATTGATGTCTGCTATGAGGCCTCTCCTGTATTATCATTATACAGCGGCATTTAACCCTTCAGAGCAGTATAAACAATTGGCTAATGTGCTTTTGAATACACAAGAGGGGTTGGAGTGTGAACAATGTTTGTTTGTTGGTCCACAGGGTGCAATACCAATCCGGCTATCTGACTCACAGCATAAATCGGTTAATGATAAAGATTCATTTCCACACATCACTGTAGCAGTCGCTCCTGGCTGTGAGCCACAACAACTTGGAAGCATGGTCGCCCAGTGCAAGGCATTGAGAGGAGCTGCACATGCTTCTCACACACAAACAATAACACACTTGGGTTAGGAGTTGTACATGTTATCTTTAAGTGAGCATATTCAGTTACCACAGAGCACATTTGTCTTACACCAGCCACCTCCCTCCACACAGTATGGGACTCCATCAGAGCTTTCAGGGGTTCCATCGATTTTATGGGCTAAACATAAAAACCATGTCGGTTTTGTGAATTCAGCTCCACCTCATAAAGTCACACTCAAGCCTGATGCTAAGCTACCAACGATCAGACAGTACAATTTGCCTTCAAAAATCAATTGCTGGTATTGAAGGTGTCATTCAATCTCTATTGGATCAAGGTGTGTTGGTTCAAACCACCAGCCCATGCAACACACCCATTTTGCTCATTCCAAAAGCAAATCGCCTGGATGATGGCATTTCATGCAAGATTTGCAGGCTATTAATAACATTGTAGTACCTACAGCTCCAATTGTGCCAGACACCAATTCGATTGTAGCCCCATTACCATCAAACTCTACACACTACACAGTCATAGATTTGTGTTCGATTTTTCTAAATACCGTTGCATCCAGATAGCCGGTATCTGTTTGCATTCATATTCAAAGGACGACAGTACCCTTGGCGGCGTTTACCTCAGGGTTTTGTTGAGTCCTACAGTTTACACAGCAGCGGTAAAATGTGACTTGGATGACCTCCACTTGCCAGGGGGCTCCAATCTCCTGCAGTACGCAGATGATCTCCTATTAGCTTCACCGTCACAAGAAGCTTGCCGAATGGACTCTATCTTGCTCCTGCAGAGACTGGCTGAGTGTGGTCATAGAGCATCACTGGCTAATTTGCAATTTTGTCGGTCTGAAGTGACATACTTGGGTCATGATTTGAAGGATGGACAGCCCCTTTTGTCACCAGAGAGGCTGAAGCTGCTGGTTAACATACCTCCCACCCCCAAAAAGAAGTAAATGCTCTCATTCTTGGGGATGGCTAACTATTGCAGACATTGGATTTTTGAGTATGCCACTATGGACCCTGTTTTGCGAGAGCTGCCACACTGCAGTCAGCTCCTCCCATGATGCAGTGGACTGAGGACATGCACAAAGCTTTTCAAGATCTGAAACATGCTCTCACCATGGCTCTGGCATTGGGGTTGCCGTTCCATCTGCATGTACATGAACGATATGGCTTTGCTACAGGCATTCTCGTGCAGAAACATTACCTCATTACCGTCCAGTTGCGTACTACTCCTCTCGACTAACCCCTGTGGTTCTTGGTATGCCAGGTTGCTCAAGAGTGGTGGCCACTGTTGCCAAATCTGCCAAATTGACAAATCTTCTCCCATTGTACTGGCTCATGACTGTGTTGTGCACGTCCCACATACAGTATTTCACATCTTGAACACATCTGCTACTCAGCACATGACAGCTGCATGTCACTCAGGCTATGAAGCAGTCATTCTTCATAGTCCACAAATAACTTTAAAGTGCTCACCTCCGTTGAATCTGACTACTCTCTTTCCATTGATTGACACAGATGATGAACATGATTGCATTACAACTATTGACTTGTGTACATCCCCAAAGCCAGACCTATTGCTGATATGCATTCGGCGCTGCTCATGATTTTGGCCAATTGTGGAAAATGAGAGGTTTTGTGTCATCATCTGGCAAACCGCTACAGCATCACGCTTTGGTAAATGACCTGTTAGATGCTATTTTGCGCCCGTCTCAGCTTGCAATCATCAAATGTGCTGCTCACATGAATGGAAATGATCCTGTTTCACAAGGAAATGCAATGGCTGATGCTGCAGCTAAACAATAGGCACTTTCCTCTTCCTCCATGGTACATTAATGTGCCTCCACACAACCTGCCAATCCAATTCCAGTACCTTCCGCTAATGATGTCGTGAAAATGCAAAATCATGCTGATGACAGGGAGCGAAACCTTTGGTTGCATAAAGGTTGTACAGTTGATACAGAGTCTGGCTTGTGGCTCCACCCTGATGGTCGACCAGTTTGCCCTCAAGCTCTCCTACATGTGCTGGCACGTGTTGCACATGGACCAGCGCATGTCGGAAGAGGGGTAATGAATGATGTTATTCGCTCACAATGGTAGGCATTATGCAAGTCTCACAAACACTTGTGGATAATTGTATGATATGCCAACAGACCAGAAAGAAGAACAGCACAGTGAAGCATGACCATTTGGAACCCCCATCATGTCCCTTTGTAAATATGCAAATAGACTTTGTACATATGCCAAACTGTCAAGGCTACAAATATTTGTTAGTCATAACCGATAGGTTCTCAAAGTGGATGGAGGGTTTTGAAACAAGACAAGAGGACGCAACAGTTGTAAAGTGTCTGCTAAAAGATGTAATCCCTAGCTATGGGGTGCCACAATGAATAGATAGTAACAGAGATCCAGCTTTTGTGTCAAAAATCACTCAGGGGTTGTCAGATATCTTATTGTTCAAGTGGCAGTTGCATGTTCCTTATCGTCCACAGAGTTCAGGTCAAGTTGAAAGAATGAACGCAACTATCAAAGAGAGATTGACCAAAACTGTAATGAGAACGGGTCTGAAATGGCCTGATGCAGTATTGTGCTGTATTCCATTCGAAGTGCACCAAGAGCAACTACAGGACTAAGTCCTCATGAGGTGTTGATGGGGGGATCATTGGGAATGATGAAACTGATGAGGATGATATTTATCTCTGGAGTAGTTACTTTGCATCCATAAACACAATTGCTGCAGCCAAATCTGAACCAAAGGTGCATGTAACTGTGGACACAACAGCTACTAATAATGTTGGTATGAGGTATTATGATTTTGCAGGCTTCCAGGAGTGGATTCAGCGTCTTTAACTGGATGACATTCCTGTGGAGGAGGAAGATGAGAAGGAGGAAACTTCAAACCTGTAAAAACTCTTCTAAAAGGTTCTAAGAGAAAATTAAACAAAGAACCATATACATACATACATATTTATATATGTATGTATCTTTATTGAACAAATGAAGACAGTGTGTCACTTCTTTTTAGTACATCGTTACTCCACCAACACACCTGTCACAAAGACTACACAAGTGTGCTGGAGATTTTTGATTATCTGCTTTTAGTTATTTAAAAAAAAATGTCATTTACAATTTCATCTTTCAGTTTGAGCATTTCCATTTAAGCTTTAGTATTGTAATAAATCTGAGTTCAAACAGAGACCAGAATTTATGTGGGATAAATGACAGAGACCTCAGAATAACCAACACCAGACCACAAAAGTATCAGGCAAAATGAAAATCTTTATTAAGTTAACACCAATAAAAAAAGGGTCTTTGGAGTTTCACGAGATAGGATAGTTATGCCACTTGAGGCCCCCCCGAGGTCTGAGCTTGTGGCACCGTCCAACTCCCCGGGGAACCACGGCTCCATCGGACGGCGCAGCAGGTGAACAGGCAGGGAACGGCGGTGTGCCCGAGGCAGCGGTGGTTTGCGCTCCTAAAGCCCCATCCCTAAATAACTAAAGGAGGCAGCAGACCTCCCCTCCTAACACAGGAACTCACTAACCCCCCATCGTCCAACAGCTGCGCAATCAGTCACACCTGACACTCATTAGTTCATAGCTTGTCAGTCCAATAAAGGTATCTTCACCAATTCACATCACAGTATTTTAAATTTCACTTTTTCATTCATTGCCACTTTACCTTTTCAAATGATCATTTTACACTTGAAATTAGCTTTTTCAATGTCCCTTTTCTTTTTAAGTTTAATTATGACCTGATTATTCCTAGTGGTGTAGTAAAATAATCTTTTTAATTTGATCCCGTGTCCATATAGAATATACAGCAGAGTTGCTTGGTGATTAAGACGGGTACGGAGGTAGTGACAGAGCCGAATCGACTATGGGTACATCTCAAGTTTGTTTTTGTCTCCTCACTCCTCGCTCCTCGCCTGAACCGGAAGTTGTTCCTGATGCGCCATTAAGACAGGCGTCCCAAGTCTCTGGGTTCTTCTCATTTCTTTATTTTGTGCCTCCTCGTCTCCTCTCTCCTCCGTCCTCCTGCCTATGACCCGGAAATCGATCTCAGCGCGCCATGTTTAAGGATGTCTCAATTCCTAAAATGCATCTCGAGGAGAGAGGAGCGAGGAGAGAGGAGGCTTGCCGGAGGAGCTATAAGCGAGGACACACAGGTGTATCCTTTGCGGAAGTTTTTCGACACCCGTGACGTATAGAAGAGGCGTGACACACAACTGGAATATACAATCCATTTGTAGTGCTTCACACAATAAAATATATAAAGTAAATATGTGTGTGTGTGTGTGTGTCAATGTATGACATCCGTACATTCTAGTCATATTATACCATGTTGTAATTTGAATTAAAAGTAAATATATAAGTTGTCATGACCACTGTTCTGCTCATCTGTCAGAGATCATAAAATACAGCAGCAGGCTGTAACAAAACGATGGACAGATGATACAGCTTTGCAGCACGTTATATTTAATTGACATGACGGCTCTGAAGGACGATGTCTCATTTTGTTAAATATCTGTTTTCTCGACTCCTCCCTCCTCGTGTCTCCTCGCCTCCTCCGTTCGCATCTCAGGTGGGAGGGACTAAGACGCGAGGAGAGGAGGCGAGGAAAGGAATCGAGGATGTACAAACTGAGAAATGAGAAGAGGGGACAGTTTCCTTGCGTCTCTCCTTGCATCCACGGTGGGAGGGACTAAGATGCAAGGAAAAGACGCAAGTGAGGGAAACGTGGATGCAATTTAAGAGACTTGGGATGCACCCTGTGTGTGTGTAAAAGGGACAGCCAGCACTTCAAGACAGGGAGCTGAAGCTGTTGTGTTGGCCCGTATTCAGACCAAATCAGGTGGTACGGCGTACAGCTGCAGAGTGTGGGGGTGTGGGCGTGTGGGCGTGTTTGTGCTTTAGAACGTAACCGCTGACAAACAATCAGAAAATAACGTTTTATTGATCTGAATCACCGGCTTCCTCACTGCCAGCGCTCCCTCTCTTCATTCACTCACAGCTCACTCGACCACAGTTGCTCTCTTCCTATAGTGGGGAGATAACGTTACTTATCTACACTCCATACCAGTTGGCGGCGGTAGTGCGCCCTTTGCCGTGAAACATCAAGCGGAAGAAGCAGCAGTACCAGAAGAAGTAGTGCTGTATCTACACATGTGGTCAAGCTACGCCGTTCAGTGAGAGTCAACGGAGAAGAAAAGCAGAAGGACCCCTTTGCCAGCATCGATTTACCGTTTTACACCTGATAACATGAGGCCAGGTAAGGAGATAGGGTCGCATTTCGCTTTCGATGATGTTTGGAAGTAGACCGTATACGTGCCGAACATATGTGTTGTGTGTTTGAAGTTAAAGGCGCCGGTGTGCGTTCGGCCTGCTCCGCCATGCTTCACAGTTAACCTGGCAGCAAACAGTTATCACCAGAAGGGAAAACTGCTGGCAAGTGCGTGAACGCCTTCTGTAACAATATATGTGAGCTGTAAGCTGAAATGTAACGTTAACGTTATGTTCGCGACGTGACTGGATAACCGCTGCAGCAGCACGTTATGTGGTCCACGTGTTGAGCTTTCGCTCGGCAGCACGGAACAGACAAACTAGCCGCGACGCCTAGCAGACACGCATAACATGTATTTTATATAAAGTTATTGCTCTTGTAAGCTTTGTGTGCGGAGATATTTAATGAAGCTGAATTTGCTGCGCTTTCGAGGTTAATTCTCGAAAGCTAACAATAGCTTCTAACATCAGCCTTGTGTAGTTATCTGTATTTAACAAAGTCAGCAGGTCAGTGTTGCACGGAGGTTCTCCTCACCATCACTTTAAACACCCCTGGTGAACTTTGTATCAAACGTTGTTTTTGGTGGGAAAAGTAGGCTTAGTACAACACAAAGACTAAAGTAATGAATGATGCGAGTGGCGCCTTAGAAACATCTATAATGTGAACTTGTTGTATGTGTGCTTCTCCTGTTTGTCAGCCGTGCCATATTTACGTTAATTATATATATTTATTACTCTATCTATCTACGTATACACACATCACTGAATCTGTACTTATGAGTATCCCACGTACAGGACTGTATTATGTGTAATTCCCACCACATATCCTCAGTCTTTTTTTTTTAAGAGTGCATTGACTCACTTCAGAAACTCCCCATGGTATCTAGCTTCCATCTGGGTCTTGTGGATCAGTTTTAAAGGCACAAGTAAAGTTTATGACCAGTAGTAGCACTATAGAGGAGTCTTTATCAGCAAGTCAATATCCCCCATTTTTACACCAGTGTTTCCCCTATAATAGTACAGAGAGAATGCCTGCCAGGCCAAAATTATTTTTTTTTTAAATGCCATAATTGACGTCAAATATCCATTCATTTGGAAATCAATATCATTTGGGAGCTTCTGAGCAGTGCTGTTTTGAAACTCCAGGTAGCGTAACTCCTTTTAAAGAATACCAGTGCCAGTGAGAGAACGAGCCTTAGAAAAGTGAAGGTGAATGTGAGCAGAACAGAGGAAAAGGTTAGCAGTAAGGCCGTATTCAGACCAAGTCAGGCGGTGCGGCATTCAGCTGCAGGGTAGAGCGGAGGTGTGCGGGGCTGTGGGCATGTATATTTAGTTGTGGTTAGATAGTAAATTGTCAATCTGACAGTAAATGTACAGCACATACTACAGTGTTTCAGTTAATAAATGCTGCAGATTGTCAAGACCTAGAAAAGTTACATCTGTTGTTTCTCTAACTGCTGGAAAAGTGTAGGGGGTTAGCTCCGAAGTTAGCAACAGTGGGTTAGCCTAACCTGAAGACGCTAAACAAAGAAATAGAGAACTGAGAAATATGTGTCTGCTAATCAGGCCATAGCATATGATTCACATCATTTTCATAATCATCAAACCATTCAGTGACCCCTCGTGCCCTGTGAATTGGGGCATTGTCATCCTGGAAGAGACCACCCCCATCAGGATAGAAATGTTTCATCACAGGATGAAGGTGATGACTCAGAACAACTTTGTATTGATTTGTGGTGATCCTTCCCTCTAAGGGGACAAGTGGACCCAAACTATACCAGCAAAACACCTCCCCACAGCATAACAGAGCCACCAGATCCTCTCACTGTAAGGGTTAATCAGTCATTTAGACTTGTACATCTGTAGATGTATGTTGTTATGACCTGGCCCAACATGAAAATGACTCCCGTGTCCCTAGGTCCCAACAACCACCAGCAACAACGAATTTGAAGCCCTTTAAGTATTTATTCCACACACTTTGACATTTTGGCTTCAGGGTTAGTTAACAGCAAAACAACAAAAAAGGAAACTAAATCAAAACAACCTAAAATTACCTGCTCAGAACAAAAAGAAACAAAACTAAAAAGCTCTTACCAAACTCCTAACTTTGGGGAAAAAAATGAGAAAAGACATTAAACAAAAATGCTACCCACCCCTACGGATCCCAGGCTGCTATACATGCTATTTGCAATATTCTACACATTGATGGTTAAGAACATGTTGGCTGGCTGGTTGAATTGGAGAGAAGTTCCCTGGAACAACCTACACACACTCAGGGTATCCCCTAAATCTTTTATTTGATATTTCCTCACTCTTCTATCCTCACTTGAACCAGAAGTTGTTCTGGTCCGCCATTTTGAAGGCTGTCCCAAGTCTCTTATTTCTGCTCCGAGAAGCGATCTCTGAGGAGCTGTGACCGAGGATACACAAGAGCAAGCTTCACGGAAGTCTTTTACTGTCTGTCAGCAAGAAACACAGTTTGAACGCATTTATATACATAATACATCATTTTTCATCATATCTATTTAGTCACATGTGAGGCTGAAAATTCCTGAGCATCGGGTTTGATATGAGTTGCATTTCCATTTTCTCTGAAACATGTAGTCTAATAAATAATTTCCAGTGTTCAAAAGACACTCTAATCATATTCTGGGTTATTAAATAACGAATTCACAATCAGAATATCAATAAATACAGACTAAATAATATGAATGCATTATTACTTTAGTATTAGCAAACTCCATTAGCATGGAGTTTGTGTCTGCACATATGTGTGCAGACACAAACTCCATCAACAGTCGCTATAGCTGTTAAAGCTGACTGACAAGCTGATCCAGCTGTGATCAGCTATCGCCGTCATCAGAAACGGACATTGCGTCACATGATGCTTCAGAGGAAACAACGCCTCATCTGTCTAAAAACAAATTTCCTTGTTTCCTCTCCGCTCACTTGTTTTCCTTTTGTCTCTATGCATCCACAGTGGGAGGGACTAAGATGCAAGGAAAGGACACAAATGTGGGAAACGTGGATGCAATTTAAGAGTTCTGGGATGTACCTTTGATCACACAATCATTCACTCAGCCAATCAGACAAGCCCACCTGCAGCCCATTGCATACAGCTACCACAGCAGGTTCACCAGAGTGAGGGAGAGATCCACAGGCACACACAGAGGGGGTTAAAGCACATCATACACAAAAAAATCATTATACGACCTCTGAGTTGTAACTAGGAATGTTGGTTATATAGCAACACAGCTAATAAAATGGCTCAAGCACTTACAGTATCTTTGGCTTTCCATTAATTTAGTTTCTTGTAATGGTACAGTTCTATCTGCAAAAGCTGGCTAGTCAATGTATCAGCTAGGCTGTAATGTCTGGCCCTCCCAGTTTTTCTGGTGGTTCAATATCATCGCTTTTGGACACATTTCCCATTTACCTCATTGTGTAACCAGGGCAAAGAGAAGAGACACGGCAGAATGAAGAGCATGCTTTGCTACATCACTGAGCCTTTATTCAACTCTACATGTGGTCTGCAACATGTAGGAGAAGACACAAGCAGCCCAATCTGACCAATCACAGTTCTTATAGTCTATATGTAGCATCTCAGTAGCCTCTACATTTTAATTCTGAAGAGGTGAACAGTAGCTCCAGTGGCTATATGTGAAGGCTCTGTGGTTATTCCATGACTTTCTAATGCACATGTGTAAATTCAACTGAGGTGTCTCTATTATCTGTGTTTGTTTTGCAGGCTTTAGTCCTCGTGGGGACAGAGGAGGGAGAGGAGGGAGAGGTGGAGGTAGAGGAGGATTTGGTGACAGGGGAGGAAGAGGAGGATTCAGAGGAGGAAGAGGTGAGTTTAGCTGAAGTTGATGAGAAGTTGAAGTGTTGTAAACGTCTTGTCATCTGAACATTATTGGAGTTATAATATTGACTACAGCAGCTCTATCACAATGTTTCTCAGGTGGAGGATTCAGGTCCCCAGACGGTGGAGGATTTCGGGGCCGAGGAGGTGGCAGAGGCACCCCAAGAGGAAGAGGAGGAAGGGGTGGCAGAGGAGGCTTTGGAGGAGGGAAGAAAGTCTTGGTTGAGCCACACAGACATGAAGGTTATTTCTCATGTTTATAGGATTATTAGGAATCCAATCTACATAGATTTCTTTTCTAGTTTTCTGTTCTTATTCTAAACTTAAATGGCTGTCTACTAATGCAGTAATGCAAAACTTCATAGATTGGAGTTGTTATATGCTTCAGACATCTCTACATTTCTGTCTACCTAGATTTACCAACAATGTACATCTTTGTTGATTCAAATAGTATTTGGTAGACACTAACTTATGTGTGTGTCTCCTCAGGGGTGTTTATCTGCAGAGGGAAGGAGGATGCCCTGGTGACCAAGAACATGGTGGTGGGAGAGTCTGTGTATGGAGAGAAGAGGATCAATGTGGAGGTGAGATTTTACTTATCTGCAGCACAATGGTCAGTAAGTATAGGTAGCGCATCAGTATTGCATTAAGTTCACTGTTATTAACCTTTGCTGCATTGCAAATTAAGTTGTTTTTTTTTTTTTTTTTTAAATATATCTACAAATCTACATGCCTTGATGATGACATTCTTCATATAGCCTGTCTATTAATTATTTTTAAGCTCACTGTGCACAGATAATATTTAATAGTATTTGTCCAGGACATTGAAATCTTCCAGGACACATGGACTGGCACCAAGTTTTTTCTGACAGAAACCCTGTCTCACCCTGTATAAAGGAGCAGCACTGCATCAGTCTTGAAGTCTTTAAGAGTCTTGGTCTGGGGAAATCAACAACTGTGGTCTCTGGTGTGTAAAATTATGATTCACAGTTTTCTTACTCTTTATCTGTTAGGAAGGAGAGAATAAGATTGAATACAGAGCTTGGAATCCGTTCCGCTCCAAGCTGGCGGCAGCCATCTTAGGAGGAGTAGACCAGATCCATATCAGGCCCGGAGCAAAGGTCATGTACCTGGGAGCTGCCTCTGGGACCACAGTGTCCCATGTTTCTGACATCGTTGGGCCGGTGAGTGCTGCATTCTCTCTTTGGATCTCAAAGGTTTTCAAATCAGTCTACAACCACACAAGAGCAAATGATCTAAGGCCCTGTTTACACCTGGTGTTAACATCCGTCTTGGATGATCTGATTACTAGTGGACAGCTCTAAATACAACACAATGCGTTCTTGACCACTTGGAGGACCGTCTACTCGAATGACTTTTTTCCGTCACACTAGGCATCAACAAACAGTATGAACCTGGACTGTGTGTGTAACAGCTGACCTATTGGATATGTAGAAGAACATGGAACATTAATTAACATTAGATCCTGAAGATTTAGCAAATTTTTCATGGGCGCAACCCACATACTCAGCTCTGCTGCTCATCCCACAAATGCAGGTTCCTTACAAATGTGGCACCATTTAAAAGGGAAATAAACAGGCTTTCCAATGGTATAAGATTTATTGCAAAGAAGCATTGTTACAACAAAGAAATAATAAACCAAATAATCTACCAAACATTTTCCTTACTTTTTGTGCTAAGTTTATATAGATCGATCTATGTATCTATCAATCAAAGAAGTTGAACACAGCTTTTGACGGAGCGGACCCAGGTCCGTTTGTCCCACCGGTTAATAAAGAACGAATTTGGTCTTTGAAAACGGAAATGGTGTCCGTGTTTATTTGCATATAGAGCGGGGAAGTGAGATCCGATCACAAGTGGTCACTCAGGACGCAAGTGGAAACGCATGTTAATACCAGGTGTAAACAGACGTACTTAGAGCTGTCCACTTGTGATCGGATCACCCAAGATGCATCTTAATACCAGGTGTAAACAGGGCCTAACTGAATACAATCCAGTGCAGTAGATCACACACTGTGGCCTCAGAAATCACCTTTGACCCTTTTTCCACTTTACATGGCAACTTTACAATATCAGTTTACTTGTTGAAATTATTAAAGGGGACATATTCTGCAAATTAAGGTTACAAACAACCCATAATGCAACACTCCATGTAGGAGTCGGTTTTACACCAGTACTTTCTCCATTCAAAAAGAATATTTGATGTTGTGAACACGTTATTGTCTAGCCGTTAGCAGAGTGTGTATGCAAATTAACTTATAGACCGCTGTGTAACCGGTCAAAAATAT
Organism: Thunnus maccoyii; assembly: GCF_910596095.1. Taxonomy (NCBI): domain Eukaryota; kingdom Metazoa; phylum Chordata; class Actinopteri; order Scombriformes; family Scombridae; genus Thunnus; species Thunnus maccoyii. The sequence continues at coordinate 34,562,745 of NC_056542.1, forward strand.
TCTGTGTTACAGGAAGGGCTGGTGTACGCTGTGGAGTTTTCTCATCGATCAGGTCGGGACCTTCTCAATGTGGCAAAGAAGCGCACTAACATCATTCCCATCATCGAAGATGCGCGGCACCCACACAAGTACCGCATGTTGGTTGGTAGGTAGCCCTGAGCCACAGCAGTAACACTGCACAGAGACTGCAACAGAGCTACTTAGGCCTTGTTTACACCTGACATATACATGCATCTTGAGTGACCACTTTTGATCAGATCTTACTTCCCAGCTGTATATGCAAATAAACGTGTTTATCATTTCCATTTGCAAAGATCAAATTTGTTCATTTTTTTAACTGGCGGGAGGAGTGGGGGTCTGTGCACCCTCCTTCCAAAGCTGTGATCAACTTGTTTGATAACAGGATAAACAAATATACAATGCATTGTGTGCCCCCTCATGAAAATCAAATGCCTGTCCCATTGATTTGCTCCACACACATGCACGCGCACGCGCACGCGCAGAGTCTCTTAATGGGGAGACGCAGCTGCGGGGAGATCGCTGCATATAACTTTGTATTTGTTATACACATATGTTCCGATGTGGCGCTAGAGCAAATCAATAGGACAGGCATTTGATTTTCATGAGGGGGCACAGAATTCTTTGTATATTTGTTTATCCTGTTATCAAACAAGTTGAACATGGCTTTGGATGGAGGGTACACAGACCCCCGATCCTCCTGCCGGTTAAAAACAATGAATGCAGTCTTTGCAAACGGAAATGGTGTACTTATTTATTTGTATATGAGCGAGGAAGTGAGATCCAATCACAAGTGGTCACTCAAGACGCATGTGGAGATGCATGTTAATGCCAGGTGTAAACGGGGCCTTTGTTGGGCCAAAAACGTTGCTAAAATGCAAGATGCTGGATTTTAGTGCAGCCGGTCAAGCAGCTAAATCAGCTTGTGCAGGTTATTGAAGACTTTGCATTTAAACAGTAATGTTCATTGGATAATTCTTCTTTCACTTTTTGTTTTTTCAGAGGTTATTTTTATGTTTCCATCTCATTTTTGTTGTGAAAAGGGATCAATGAATATTTTTCATTAGTTTTTGTCGAATATATTAACTACATTAATTAGTTGAGTTTCTTAAACCAGACAGAACGGTTGAGGTAAAGTTTACCAGTTAAATGCAGTGATGTTAGAGTAATATCTTGTATGTGGTTAATTACCTACATAATTCACACTTGACCTTATTATGAACTTAACATCATTGTCATGTAGCTTGATAGATAAATCCGCTCATAGTTCTCTCTGAAAATACAAGGGACAGTGGAAAGAAGCATAATGCACTTGCCAGCCAACATGTACAACTGTGAAGTCCGACTGGATCCACAGGAACATAATGTGTAATCAGATGCTTGGTGTTCAGACAGTAATGGCCTGTCCCTCTTTAGGCATGGTGGATGTGATTTTTGCTGATGTTGCCCAGCCTGACCAGACGAGGATTGTTGCTTTGAACGCTCACAACTTCCTGAAGAACGGAGGACACTTTGTCATCTCCATCAAGGTAACCTGATGACCACCCCACCAGACAGCAGCCCTTTAACACAAGCACTGCCTCTGGTTCTTATTGGTAAACTAGTCATGACAGTGAAGTCCAGAGATGATTATAAAACAAGTTTTAGCAAGGATGTGTGTTGTTTTAGGTACATGAAACATAAAATACAATCCAGGCAGCCCAGTTTAACTAAGATCCATGAATTTGTAGGCTTAAGGTGGCTGTATACTCCTTCAGACATGCATGTTGGACAGCAGAAGGCTTCATGCATGTGATTGGCCAGCGCAGCGCCTTCCCAAATGACGTCATGTTTCATTGCAACAAAGGTTGAACCAGGTTAAACTTTTTGCAGGACGTCCCTGTGATGTTTTTGCCGGAGCTCCCTGCATTAAGGACCCCCCACTGCGTCAACGCACCCAAAGGTCATGCAGGGCTAATGTTAGTCTGAATGCAGCCATAGTCTCAAACAGCTATAATGACTGGTGTAATCTGGACTTATTACATTGTGTGATGCACAAGAAGTTATGCAAATGAATACTCAACGTGGAGTAGTTCACATCAACAGTGAGCATATATGAAGAAAAGGGTGACACCTGCAGACACAAAATCAACACTTAGTATCAACGATGGATGGAAAAAGAATCTTCTACGTGTCCTTGAAAGTCTCATTTAGTCTCAATTAGATGTGTTAAGCTCACCTTTATAATTTGAGTATGTTCGAAATAGACATGCCACTTGATGTCACTGTTGTCTATGTAGCTGAACATAACAATACTCTTATCCTTATCTGGTAAATATTATTATTCACTGGGGCAGGAAACATTGACTAGAGAAAGTATAAAGCCCCTTCGTGCAAAAGGGTTTAGTTTACGAATCCCCTCAGTAGTAAAAAAATGACAAGATCGTTTGAGATCATTAAAAAATATTGGCAGGGACAATTAAACTGCATCTTGACATTGATAGGGATGTGCCTACCGTCCAAATCTACACCCATGGTGAACAAATGATAAAAGGGCTTGAGAGAGAAGTTCAAAAACTGCTTTCTTTCTCAACTCAATACACCTGACCAGTCACAGCATGAAGTGGGCGTCAATGTCTGATTATGACGAGTTCTGACAAGCACGTCTGATGGAGGATACTGGTAATTACAGTAAATGTCAGATATATTTTAAAGTATAATTTCATGTACAGTACAGAACTTAAATCAAATCCACACATTGAGGTTTTGTATCAACCTGCTAATGTCTCATTTTGGATTTGGAGTTTTCTGTCCACTGTGTAGTGTCTGATGTGTGTTCTTTTTTTGTTTTTGCTTTGTTTTACCTTTAGGCTAATTGTATAGATTCTACAGCAGCTCCAGAGGCAGTGTTTGCCTCAGAAGTGAAGAAGATGAGTGCAGAGAACATGAAACCACAGGAACAGCTCACGCTGGAGCCCTATGAGAGAGACCATGCTGTGGTAGTGGGCATCTACAGGTACATTAACATCAGATAGCTCCCCATGAACACCTCAGATAGTGTACTGTAGAAAAAGACAACTTACTCTAAAATATGCAAGTACTGTGTTTCGTATTTGTACATAAATATCCATCCCGTTTATTTTGACACTTAAATCATCACTGGTCTGACTGATTTTTAAAAAAAGATATGAGATAATCTGTGCATAAACAGAACATGACAACTTTCTTTTTCCTTGTATCTCCAAATGATGTGTCCTTTGCCATGTTTTTTAAATTTCAATTTTGAACTAATTTGCCTTATATTCTCTGTTCTTCAGATGTGGTGGAAATGTGTGCAGAATGCACAAAAGGGTCTTTGAAGTTGCTGAGAGTTCATAGTGTCTTGGCTTGAAAAAGTGCTTTACATTGCAGCACCTGCATACAGTTGCTGCATTATACAGCTCTATCTGGTGAACTGTTTTAAAAAGTTACTTTTTCTCAAGATTGACACATTTTACCTAAAATAAAGTAGCTAATTTTGATAACAGCAGCAAAGTGCAATTAGAGGCCACACAACCTGTGCTATAAGTATGGGCTGTTCATAAACTCTGTGGCTGTCTCACACTCTAACTTGTGTGTTGATGTAAATGACGTACTGCAGCAGTCAATTGTTGTGTGCCTCTGACAGGGTTTTAAAGAGGTACTGCACACTTAAATGTGTTGTAAACTATATGACTGTACTGTGATGAAACACATCAATGCTGGTGTTAATATTGACAGTGACACAAAATTTATAAAAAATCAGCATTCCATGGGTTGAAAATGGCTCAACCTGTCATCTGTTAAAAATCAGCCCTAAAAAGGCAGGGCCAATGCTGATATAGAGTCAACTGTTTGGGAGTTCTCTGTCTGTCATGAAATTTATATAAATGACCCTGAGCTCATTTTCAAATATATGCTGATCGAGACAATTTTAGCTTCAGCAGATAACGGCGGCATTGGCCTGCTGGAGGAAATCTCTCTGTCTGCGACTGTCCGCGGGCAGCCACAAAAACAACAGAAATCTTCCTTGCAGCTCTTGAACTCTTCGGCTGTCTGTTCCTGCAGTTATCAGCTGGCAAAATCTTGTTTTAAAATGTTAAATCTTGGTGTAACCGGAGCCCCGCCGAAACTGACTGTCCTGTCTGTCAGCTGAACCTGTCCGCTGCGGAGCAGCTCCGCTGAAACTGAACCTGTCAGCTGACAGCTCTACTGCTGGAGCAGAGTCGCAAAGCTGCAGTGAGATAGGTTCACTAAAGGCTCCAGTTACACCACAGATAACTGCAGGAACAGACAGCCATAGAGTTAAAGAACTACAGGACGAAATTCAAAATGACTTCTGGCTCGTTTAATTGTCATTGCACTGTTTGTCTTCCTCTTATTATTATTATTATTATTATTATTATTATTTATTATTGGTCACTGAGCAACTCCTGCCCTCCTGCCTCTCATAGCCATGCTCCCCCCTCCCCTCTCCCCTGCTCAGCCCCTCCTGGCACCCCTTTCAGCCCCTTGCCCACTTTTAAGCAGTTTTCAAGATTATGCAGTGGGTGGAGTAAGGCTCAGACCTAGGGGTGCAGTTACACTTTAATATACAGTCCAGACAGTAAGTATTTGGACAGTTACACATTTTTTGTTCTTTAGGTTCTGTGCTTAAGCACATTCAATTCAAAATGAAATGGATACATTAAAATGCCATGTCTCAGCTTTAATTTGAGTAGGTTTACATCAATATCATGTGTGGAAAATAATCCTTTTAACACAGTGCCAAAATTGCAAGGGCTCAAAAGTAATTGGACACTTTGCTACTAAATGTATGTTGGGCATTTCAGTGTTAGCTCAGCACAAATGAGCTCACACATGCTTCAGATTTGATGATTGAGAATTGAAATTTGCCATTTAGATTGAGGTGGAGTTGTCTTTCAATATGAGGAGTAAAGAGGTGACCATGCAAATGAAGAAGATAATAATGAGGCTGAAAAAAGGGCACAAGTTTGGTACATTCTAAAAAAGCAGATGAACATAGGAAAACTAGAAAATGGCAAGCAAGCTGACTTGAGGAGCACAAGTCTTGTGGATAAGCAGAAATCATTTGCATAGTATAGAAAATGCCTGCACAGCAAGTCCAGAATGCTCTCCAGAATGTAGGTGGACATGTTTCCTTGTCATTGATCAAGAGAAAGCTTCATGACCAGAATTTGACATGACTCAGCACAAGATGCAAACCCTTGGTGAGCCTCAAAAACAGAAGGGCAGGTGGCAGTTCACAAAAACATACAAAAAGAAAGCCATAGAGTTCTGGAGCAAAGTTCTATGGACTGATGAAACGAAAATCAGCCTCTATCAAAATGATGGAAAGAGAAAAGCATGGAAAGAAAAGGACGTGGCTCATGACCCAAAGCTTAGCACCTCATCTGTCAAATAGAGAAGATGCAAAGTTGATGTCTGAGTCCAAGACCTCAGCCAATCATTGACTGCAGAGGATTTCCACTAAATATTAAATATGATTTAGTTTGAACAGATACAGTCAATTACATTTTAACCCCTAAACTTTGGGCATTATCTGTTAAATGGGCTATATCTCCCACATAGTACTCTCTATTGATGTAAACCCACTCAAATTAAAGCTGAGAAATGGCATTTTAGTATCAAATCTATATTCAAAATTCAAAGACAGACTATGTACACATCTGTGCATTCAAGGACTGCTTTATTACAACTTAGGTCTTATTTTCACAGTTTTGGCCATAGTTTCAGTTATGTCAGTGTTATACTCACCAAAGTAATTTGCTGAGATCTGGGAACACAGTCACAACAACTACAAAGGAGTCTTGACGTGGCAAGAAACAGGGACAGTCATGATCAGACAGGCCGGAAATAAACCAACAGTTTATCCAGACCATCTAAACCACTTTATTGGAGGTCAAACTGTAAGGCTGTGACCTGTAATGTTGCTAATAATCCCTCACTCTAAATTGTGTGGATGTTTGTAACAGTTTGGGTAATAATTTTACTGTTCACCTTTTGTTTTCTCACCAAGTAAGAGCAGTTTACCTGGAATTTTGTTTCCAATTTCTTAGTATCTACTGCAGTATCTGTTAGCAGTGTGTGATCATGTAAAACCCTGGCCATGAGTGGAGTGTCAGATCTATATAAAATAATCTTCATGGACCCATTGCTTCTGTGTCAACGGGGCATTTAATAACTGAATTGCTATGCCTACAACATCGTAATGCATTATTGGATTCAACTGAACAGTTGTGTATCCTAATGGGCTTGGTGTGCATTGGCACACAACAGACTTGTCTTTGAAGTTTCCTTCATTCATTTTTGTAAGGATTCTGCATGAGATTTCATTGGCTTTAAAATCAAGAGGCAGTGTGTTATGCTGTAACAGGGTGAATTTTGGAACAAGTGAACAGATGAGAGCAAATGGTCATACTCCATGGTGTTCCAAAGCTCCAGGACTGTGAATGTGAGGTTTAGCAGTTTCTACTCCCTACTAATGTTCCCAGAGTTGGGTTAATGGTGACAGGTTGACACCAAAGACTATATGAAAAGATGCACAGTGCCTCTCCACTTCCTGCCGCTATGCCAAAGTGAAGCCAAAATATCTTGTTTCTGGGAGCTGCCATCTTGCTTGTGTGTTGTTATTTGCAACCACAGTCTGTGCCGTAGAGTGGGGCGGTGAGATGATGGCCCACAGGACCTGCCCCCTCAACTTGACTGACAGCTGTCCCGCTGCAGAGGGGAGATAAACCAGCCAAAACCAGACAGTAACTAGAGCTACAGCTGGTAGTGAATCACAAACGAAAACATACATTAGTGTCTTCCATCAGAAACTGCTGCGGTTCGAGGGTGGCTGTCAATCACAGCTGTCAGTCATGATGTCAGCATTTTGGCACCTTTTTTTACATTGTCAAATACCTAATTAAAAATGAACTTATCAGAAATATGAGCCCTTAAACACACATCATTGTGATAAGAACTACATAATGTGACAGAAACCATCTTTGGGAAAAATTTATTTGACTTGCACTTTGATTTTTTTTATTTTGGCCTATGTCCCATCTGCTAACATGGAGGGGGCAGGACTTATGATCTATACTGCAACCAGCCACCAGGGGTGATTAAGATTTTTTTGGCTTCACTTTTGGGGAGCTGTCATGTTGTCCATCGTTATATACATTCTATGGTTGACATGTGTATCCCCTTCCAAACTGCTGCAGTCTGCTCTACATATACAGTGCCTGCTCTTTCATATGATATGTTAACATTCTCTTTTCTTTCATTCCTCAGACCTGCACCTAAACAGAAGAAATGAGGTGTGGAAGAAAGCTCAGGGAAACGGATTACCATTTTCTGCCACAATCTACTTTATTTTTTTTAGTCTATTTCCCTTTTCTTCAACTGCCACCACCCAACATCAAACTGCTTGAGGCTCTTTTTATTACAGATAAGGTTAGGAGCACGTTACATGTGGGGACATTTCAATTGGTTGCCAAATTGGAGCAAGTCATCTTGTTTAGTGTTTGTAATATATTACGGTTCACATCTGGTTTGACCTCCCTTATTTCACATGTTATGCACAAGTGATAGAAACATCAGACTGATGATCAGGTCTCTGTTCCTGTGCAACCACACATCAGGAAGATTATGTAAAAGTAAAAGGCAGTGGTCTAGTGTTTATATCCAGTCTCATGTAGTTTGTCCCCAGCCTAGGATTAGTTGTCAAGCAACTTTTTAGTTCATCAGCTGCTACCCTGTGAGCAAGTAATTTACCTGAGGAGTATTTTAACAGATGGGATAAGGTGTTAAATCCTGAAAGCTTTATTGAAAAACAACTTCTATGTAGTTACTCAAGTTTGAATAACTACTACATGGTTTGATTTTGGTGGGAGGGTTTTTTTGCTTTTTGTATAGGCAGTACTTTTATTTTGGTACTTTTTGCTACTCCTTTGTGCTCCTGATCATTTTCTTACTGAATGTCCTCTTTTTTCCTGGTCCCCTGCTCCTGACCCCATTGTTTGGGATATCCCTAGTATCTAAACATCATACACCCATACAGCTAGTATATTTAATGTATAAGTTATGTCAGAACTTGTGTACATTAAAATATACTTTGTGCTAATACATTGTGTGAATTTATGGTAGTTCGTGAAGAACATCTTCAAGTCTGCATAATATACACTTTGTTAAGGAATCCTTAATGCTCATCTGTTTAGTGGTGAGGTGGTAAACTGACCCTGTGTTTACAAACACAGATCGTGATTTTGTCATTCTTATTGTAATTTGATAGTATATCTTTTGTGTTAACAGAGTATGAAGCAGAATGATTGTAGGTAATTTACAACAATTTATGCTTGTAACAGTTTGTTTTTTTTATATAACTGGCTACTTTGTTTTAATAAAGTGTTTGATTCTCTTATTTTTGTATGGCTGCCAACATAATAAGGAAATGTACCTTTACATTGATCTGTTGTCATTCTGACCAACAATCTTGACGTAAATGTATTGTTTCTGTAAATGCACTGAACGTCCGCCTGTTGCAGTAGACTAATCCAGAAACAAAAGCGTGTAATTCAGTTCGTGTCGTTCATTGGTGGTCCGCTGGCTCACTGGACTAGCATTTATAACAGCATGTCAATCTGAGAGCAAGGCCTACACGTATATCAGTCGAACCTCTACCTCAAACTCGGAAATGAATGGCTGCAGTCTGCTACTTTAGGGGAAAATTGACCGAGCCTAACAACATGTTGGCGGAGATATTACATGTAACGTTATCCACACGCGGAAGATAACCAGGTTTCCCTCAGTGTTAGACCTGTCAGCCCGCGTCAAACTGTCCCTCTTTCTGATGCCTGTACATAGATGCATGGAGATATACTTTCGGGTTGTCTGTTCCACTACATGGAAATAAATAGATAACGACGTTTTCATTTAAAGACGAACTTTTAGAAGTTGTGTGACTACCCGCTGTGGATTTGTTTTGGCAGCCATTTTGTGGGAAGCGTCTCTGGAACGCGCTGGGCCGTGCTTGCCTGGCGTCGGGAGCGCGCTCTCAATGCAGCCCCTCTCCTTTGACCGATATTAACATCACGGAGGGGCTGGCCAGCAAACAGCTAGCTTTAGCTGTGACTGCTAAAATACATCTAGTTTTTCATTGCGCCTGCTTGTATTGTCCAGCGGCCAATCGGCTGGCCGTTGCCCGCCAAGCAGCCTGCTGTGTGCGGACTGTCTTCCTCCAAAATCCAATGGCAGTGTTTTATTAGACAGCTAGCATGCTAGCTAATAGCTAGCTAGCTAATGTTAGCTTCTTGCCTTTCAATTAATTTTAAAAAAGCTGACGGGCTTGTTAAACCAACTGTCTCACGCTATGGTATATGGCGATCTCGTGTCTATTTTAGAATAAATCAAGTAAATTAAGTTTACTAAACCGAGAGAGGACAGTTCTCGGTGTCCGTAGTTGAGGCGGCGGGCTGCCCACCTCCCCTTAGGCACGGCTAGCTGTGCTGCGCCGGCGATTAGTCCCCATCGAGAACCCGCTGCCTAAGCTCTGAAGAAAAACGCTATTTTACTGGAAACTAATATCACCGGGATTTTATCGGCAAACCATTCCATAGCGCTTTACTTGGATTTCTGCTGTGGAAGAGGGAGAACTGACCCGGGGGAGGGGGCTCTGTTCGTGTGGACGGAGGGAGAGAGGGGTTCCGAACATGGCTGCTACGCGGAACTTGGTTCGACGCACCGCCTGAGGTAAGAAACAGTCGGTCGGTTTTGTCTTTTTTAGTCATTTATGAATGTGGGG